>NC_056743.1:1575294449-1575561949 GCF_019279795.1 Protopterus annectens
AATTTACTAAATGAGCAGTGACTAAACCCTACATAAAGTGATTCAAGAAAATGAGTGATTCACCAACTTTTTGAAATATCTATATAGAATCACTGCCAGGAATAGTAATATGTGTAAAGAAACAGCAGATCTACCGGTACTGTCTGCGGTATTCTGCTTTGGCTGAAGATAACATGTTGCTAGCATGGACAATAAATATTAATAGAAAACAACATCTTTGCAACACTGCAGTGCTCCCTGCAGGCACTGTGAGCACATATCAGAACTATATGTGGATATGTAGAATTAGGTTACGTTATGATTTTCCTGAATATTGATTGTTTTTTTTTCAGGACATGGCATACCTTTTTATTAGCAAAGTGTACCAGAATACAGCCACTGTCATCTCACCTTTCTATTATGAGCAGCGCAGTGACATGTTTGCAGCACAGATGACAGAGTTTCATCTTTAAATTATTCCTGGAGTGGATTTTTTTTCAGGATGTGTAACAGTTTACAGCATACTCCATAACTAGTTCTTGCATATAACAAGAAACCTTCTCACAGGGACTACATGCAGTAGGGTATCATATTCAAAATAATGATACCATGATAGTTTTGTACCACCTGCATGTTTCCAGTGTGTTTTACATGTAACAACAAAAAAGCATTAGTGGACCACTATAGTACACTGCACCCCACACCTCCCTTAACCCCTACAGATAGTTCATGAAGCAATAGATACCACTGGGCTAGCACAGTTAAGTTATCATGTAACTTTTATGAAAAAGAGTTTACTGCAAGGATGTGTACTATATGATTACAATGTACAGTGTAAACCAAAACATAGTGATATATTCCAAAATATCTGGCCTAGTTAGATATAGGATGCACTAAATAGTGTAACTCCCTAGAGTGAAACAATGTATAACATGACAACCTAAACATTTAGTCTCCATATCTGTACAAAGCAGATTTTTTTACATATATGAGTCTCCTTGCAGCTCAAGGGCTGACAGGAAGGGGTTGGGTGAAGTGCTTTTCTACTAATTCTTCTATATAAGCAGATAGATAATGGATCTGCTCGCAACAATACACCCTATAGCAGAAATGAAGTGGTGTACTCCATCAAATAATGAGCGTGTCAGGTCTTGCAATAAAGGATAGGGCACAACATATAGACATCATATGTGAGAGCATTCCTTCTATGTATGGGGTTAATGGGGAAAGTAGGAGTGAAATAGTAAAACTCCACAGATACAATTCTGATAAAAGCTGCAAATTTTAAAAGCTACCAGATTATTTATTTTAATGAAATATTTATTGTACAATGTAAACGTACATTGTGTATAAAGTTCCCAGGTTCCTAGTCATGCAGAAGGTGCCCATGTCTGTCATGACAAGTAACGAGAAGGATGGTGGTCCTTTTTGTGGGCAGTGACTATGGGACTGCCATCTGGCCACATTTGCGAAGTAAGGGTTCCCCACTGCCATTTTCATCCGTGGTCAAAAAATAGCCTAAAAGTAATTCTGCAGAAATAATAAAACTGAAATATGCCTCATATACGTTTCTGATGCCTAGCTTGCGTATCTATTTTCGTTATTTTCATATAGTTTTAAACCATATCTCAAAACCTGCCTGTTATATTTATACTATTTTTAACTTCTTTCTCATTACCGTCTATGAGAAAACTAGAAGAAAAAATTGCCTTCAAAAGTGACCTGTACCGAATCTGAACAGAAATGATATAACTATGTCAAAGAAACCACAAATGTGAAGTTGTGTTTATACAAAGCATACAGATGTTTGGAGATATAATGGGGAAAGCATATAATTAAAGTTAATGGGAGCACTGAGAAATTACACTTTGTACTGTAGCCAACAGTGCCTCTTTAACTTTTCACACAGATTCTAGCCGAAATTTCCAGTACTTAAAACAATTTGTCTGAACGTGTCAAGCAAGTGCAATTTACTGGTAAGCAATTGTATAGTAGAATACTAGTTGGAATACAAAGAGCAGTATTTTCAAACCTAACTACAAATGGGAGCATGCCATTTATATTTGTAGTTTTAACAAATGCTCAAAACACATAATCCAAAGCCTCCTTTAAAGACCTCATCAGGCAACGTCTCAAGCAAAGTTGGCAGTGCCATGATTGATCCCCAGGCTAGTGAAAGCGGATAAGGTATACATACTAAATCTAGAGTAAAATGAACTCAGTCCCAAAAACACCAAAAGTAGCACAAGCAGAGGATGAACAAAATCCAATAAACTCTTCCTGGACCAGCGAAACTTCCTTTATTTAATAAACACAACGAACAGTAAAAAGTGATATCCACAAGCGCTTTCGCCTGAGACTATGTCAGGCTTTTTCAAGATAACCACTAACTCAATTGAGCTACTTATATAGTCAAGTCATCACTTCCATGAATTTCTTTTGTTTGTTTCCAATTAAACAATTAATACATTAGTTGGTATTTTAAAGTACCTCGCCATTACGCTATGTGTGTGTTAAACACCAAACATTAAAACACAGCATTTCATACACCTATCAGCTTATATGTTACCTCAAGGCAAAACAATCGCAATCGATTATATTGCAACAATGTTTTATAAAACTTTACATAGACTTAAAAATTGTTGTAATAAAAAATGATTGTGGAAAAATATGTTTTTATATATCCAAATGTAAATGTGTCTACGTAATAATAACCCACCATGAATTCTTGTATTATGTTATGTGAACAATACCAATATATGATCTATAAATATGATAAAACTTGTTAAAATTCCAGCATGTAGCTTATATAAAAACAAAAACTAATAATAAACTACATGTCTAGTAGTAACTTCTAAAAATCACCATGTTTCTATGAGGATTTTCTACATATACTGTGTTTAACTCATATCATATTCTTGTAATAACCTAAGATATGAATCTAAAACATCATAACTAATAAAAATAAAAATAATAATAATCTGTATACCTTTCATTACTATGTACATGACAAAATATCTCATATTGCATTACACTTAATAAATACATACACTTGTTAATGGATGTAAAATAATCTCAAAACCTAAAAACAGACATTGTGAAAAATCACAATTTGGCTCGTCTTAGCTTTAAAGTACTATTAATACTAATGGCTTCATTATCTAGCCTCAATTGCCACATTAATTCTTTCTGTTCCAATATGGGTTCCCAATCATCACCCCTTGGGTTCAAAGGTACCTGCTCTAGTAGTAAGAACTTTATAGACATCCTAGGACATGCATTATTTTCTTTCCTTTTCTGCAATGTTCATATATTCTTCTACGTAGTGTCCTTTCAGTTTTACCTATGTAAAAATTTCCACATATCTGACAAACCCCTAAATAAATCACCCCTTTAGATGCACAGTTGTAGTATGCTTCCGATTTAATTTTAAATTTTCTATATTTAATGAAATAGCTGTCAACATTCATTATGTATGAACATTGCTTACAACTGTTGCATTTAAAAGTACCAGTTATTGCACCATTTACCTTTTTTCAAACATATTTTTGAGGTTGGTATTTCTAGCATTTACAAAAGTTGGTTTTATGGGTAAACATTTAATAGTTTCTTCACTAGACCTTAAAATTGGCCAGTATTTTAATATAGAATTTTTCACTTTTAGTGAATCGTTGTAAAAGGTATGTATGAATGCTTTATTATGTTCGATATGGGACATATTATTTTCTCTTGTGAGACCCTGTTCCACAGTGTGACCTAGCAGTGGGAAAAAGATGTCCAATCTTTTGCTTTTAACTTCTGTTAACATTTCCTCAATCAGGTAGTTAGGATAACCTCTTTCAAGAAAACAGTCAACCTGGAGCAAAGATTCTTTTTCAAATAGTGCATCTGTGCTACACATTTGAGATGCCCTGATAAATTGTCCTTTTACTATTCCTTTCTTCTCTGAGAAAGGGTGTCCACTACTATAATGCAAATATGTATTTGAAAATGTGTTTTTTTTGAACACTGATGATTGAAATGTATTAGTTTCCATATTTTTTGTGAGTAAAACATCCAAATAGCTTAAACTACTTTTGCTTATATTAAATGTAAATCTTAAAAAATCAGTAGTGTTATTAATAAATACTAAATTTTTTTGGAGATCTTCATAGCTACCCCTCCAGAGAATACAAATATCTTCCAAGTATCTCTGGTAAAGAATAATATTATCTTTCCATGATGTTGAGAAAATGTACTCATTTTCCCAAAAGAATAAAACAATGTTAGCATATGCTGAGGCACAAGGTGTGCCCATTGCCACTCCTTTCCTCTGTTTGAAGAATTCTCCGTTAAAATAAATAAAATTATTATTTAAAATAATTTCCATGAATTCTACCAGTAGGTTATTAATATTTGTACTTAAACCAGAGTATTTAGTTAAAACTTGACTGAACCAGTCCAATCCTATACTGTGGGGGATGCTAGGAAACAATTCAACAACATCTATAGTAACCATGTATTCGGTTTCCGAGAAAAATTAATTTTTAATATTCCTGAGGAACTCCCAGGAATCTTTACAAATATGTTTAAATGATGTTATTGTGCATTTTAAAGTTAAATCTATGAATTTTCCTAACGGTTCCGTGATGCCCCAGCACCCGCCACAATCGGTCTGAATTTTAGGGGGTGAAGAGTTTTGTGAACTTTCAGGATACCAAAAACAACTGGTATCAAGGGTTTATTCACAAATAAATAATTGAACAATTTTTCATTAATAGCACCTTGAAACAAGTTATCTTGTAAAAAATATCTAATTTTTGCATGTGCTATAGTAATCTCATTCAATGAAATAATGCTATATTGTTCACTGTCATGTAACATACTAAAAATCTTCTCTTCATAATCATTTTTATACATCAAAACAACTCCCCCCCCCCCCTTTGTCTGGTTTCATTACTCTTATTTCTTCCTTCCTCAGTTGTTCTATTAATGCAAAACATTCTAAAGACAAATTTTTAGGTTTGTTGCTGATATTTGAAAATGCATTCCTAATATCCAGTTCCACCAAATCCTCGAAAATCTTAACTGCTGGGTGCATCGGTGGGTTAAAAAAACTTAATTTAGCAAATAGTTCTTTTGGTAAGGCCTGCCCTTTAAAAAATATACTTAAATTTAACTGTCTAGTAAACAGCTTTAATTCCAATATACTCTTAGAAATATCAATGGTTCTAGCTGGTATGAACTGAAACCCCTTAGTGAAAAGTTCAAAATGCCTATCATAAATACATGCATCTGTATAATTAAAGATTGAAAAATTTAATTTCTTAATAACACTAAAGGGCTGCGGGGAAACAAGTTCTATTGCATTCAAGAGGAGTTTACCCATAGCTTCTTCTGTCAAGATTATCTCCTTGGTTTCCCCCATCCCTGTTATTGTTGGTGCGGGGTCTTGTTCACTTGTCTGTTTTGAGGAAACTGAAAAACCTGGTTAGAATTGTTGTGTGGAACACTAAAATTATTATTACAACTACTACCGTGCTTCTGGGCTAAGCGCTCACTTCTTCGTGGTGCTTCACTGTAAGTTACAGGATTATTAGCATTATTAGAATTGTTAAATACTATGTTTCTATTTTCTTGTTTGTTATGTCCTCCCCCTTTGACCGTCAAACAGTAGGCAGAACCATTTTTGTAATCATTTAAGTCCCTTTCAAGTTTTCTTAACTTTCTATCTATGATTCTACCACAGTGCTGATCAGCTTCAGAAAACAATTTGTCATAATCCTTTGTCACACATGCAAAGTTATCATCACCAACAATAGTGTCATCAAGTTCATTCACTTCGCCCAAAAGCGTGTCTAATTTTTGTTCATATTCTTTAATCATTAGTTGAATCAATTCCAGACCAGTTCTATTGAATAGGTCCGAAATTTCTTTGAACAAAACTGAACCGGGCGTAGCATTATTGGGAAACTTATTCAGGCGAAGTCCCTTAGGTACCCTTTTGACTCGTACACATTCATTGAGGTAGTCAATCTCAAGTTGTGTCGTTTTAAAAGCATATAATTTATCAGTAAATGAAGTAAAATTATTGTCAATTTGGTTAGTAGTAACAGCATTATTTACAACAGTACCTTGTTGGAAGGCAAATTGCTTCGCCGCCCATGCCCTGAAGTTAAAAGGTGTAGTACCATTGGAAAATGCTTTTTGTGCTCCAGTTTGCCGAGCAGTTGGGCCATTTTTTGATATCGCTCCAGTTATTTGTCCTTGTTGACCTTGGCCGTTACAATTCTGTAGGTCTTTAGTCGCTGCCATGTCCATATTAGTGTTAACTCCAAATTCCAGTAACTGATTTTCTGGAATAGCGTCACCGACTGTGATATGATTTTCTTTAAGCGTATTAGTTAGTTGCGTAAGTAAACTGACGACCTGACGAAACTCCGCTCTTGTAACACGGAGTTTTGATGTATAAAAATGATGATGAAGAGAAGATTTTTAGTATGTTACATGACACTGAACAATATAGCATTATTTCATTGAATGAGATTAATATAGCACATGCAAAAGTTAGATATTTTTTACAAGATAACTTGTTTCAAGGTGCTATTAATGAAAAATTGTTCAATTATTTATTTGTGAATAAACCCTTGATACCAGTTATTTTTGGTATCCCGAAAGTTCACAAAACTCTTCACCCCCTAAAATTCAGACCGATTGTGGCGGGTGCTGGGGGCATCACGGAACCGTTAGGAAAATTCATAGATTTAACTTTAAAAAGCACAATAACATCATTTAAACATATTTGTAAAGATTCCTGGGAGTTCCTCAGGAATATTAAAAATGAATTTTTCTCGGAAACCGAATACATGGTTACTATAGATGTTGTTGAATTGTTTCCTAGCATCCCCCACAGTATAGGATTGGACTGGTTCAGTCAAGTTTTAACTAAATACTCTGGTTTAAGTACAAATATTAATAACCTACTGGTAGAATTCATGGAAATTATTTTAAATAATAATTTTATTTATTTTAACGGAGAATTCTTCAAACAGAGGAAAGGAGTGGCAATGGGCACACCTTGTGCCTCAGCATATGCTAACATTGTTTTATTCTTTTGGGAAAATGAGTACATTTTCTCAACATCATGGAAAGATAATATTATTCTTTACCAGAGATACTTGGATGATATTTGTATTCTCTGGAGGGGTAGCTATGAAGATCTCCAAAAATTTTAAGTATTTATTAATAACACTACTGATTTTTTAAGATTTACATTTAATATAAGCAAAAGTAGTTTAAGCTATTTGGATGTTTTACTCACAAAGAATATGGAAACTAATACATTTCAATCATCAGTGTTTAGAAAAAACACATTTTCAAATACATATTTGCATTATAGTAGTGGACACCCTTTCTCACAGAAGAAAGGAATAGTAAAAGGACAATTTATCAGGGCATCTCGAATGTGTAGCACAGATGCACTATTTGAAAAAGAATCTTTGCTCCTGGTTGACTTTTTTCTTGAAAGGGGTTATCCTAACTACCTGATTGAGGAAATGTTAACAGAAGTTAAAAGCAAAAGATTGGACATCTTTTTCCCACTGCTAGGTCACACTTTGGAACAGGGTCTCACAAGAGAAAATAATATGTCCCATATCGAACATAATAAAGCATTCATACATACCTTTAACAACGATTCACTAAAAGTGAAAAATTCTATATTAAAATATTGGCCAATTTTAAGGTCTAGTGAAGAAACTATTAAATGTTTACCCATAAAACCAACTTTTGTAAATGCTAGAAATACCAACCTCAAAAATATGTTTGAAAAACAACAATACTATTTGGGGAAGGTAAATGGTGCAAGAACTGGTACTTTTAAATGCAACAGTTGTAAGCAATGTTCATACATAATGAATGCTGACAGCTATTTCATTAAATATAGAAAATTTAAAATTAAATCGGAAGCATACTACAACTGTGCATCTAAAGGGGTGATTTATTTAGGGGTTTGTCAGATATGTGGAAGTTTTTACATAGGTAAAACTGAAAGGACACTACGTAGAAGAATATATGAACATTGTTACGATATACAGAAAAGGAAAGAAAATAATGCCTTTTGTAAGCACCTTGCGGTATGTCCTAGGATGTCTATAAAGTTCTTACTACTAGAGCAGGTACCTTTGAACCCAAGGGGTGGTGATTGGGAATCCATATTGCAACAGAAAGAATTAATGTGGCAATTGAGGCTAGATGCCTCTAGACCACCAGGTCTGAATGAAGCTATTAGTATTAATAGTACTTTAAAACTAAGACGAGCCAAATTGTGATTTTTCACAATGTCTGTTTTTAGGTTTTGAGATTATTTTACATCCATTAACAAGTGTATGTATTTATTAAGTGTAATGCAATATGAGATATTTTGTTATGTACATCGTAATGAAAGATATACAGATTATTATTATTTTTATTTTTATTAGTTATGATGTTTTAGATTCATATCTTGGGTTATTACAAGAATATGATATCAGTTAAACACAGTATATGTAGAAAATCCTCATAGAAACATGGTGATTTTTAGAAGTTACTACTAGACATGTAGTTTATTATTAGCTTTTGTTTTTATATAAGCTACATGCTGGAATTTTAACAAGTTTTATCATATTTATAGATCATATATTGGTATTGTTCACATAACATAATACAAGAATTCATGGTGGGTTATTATTACGTAGACACGTTTACATTTGGATATATAAAAACATATTTTTCCACAATCATTTTTTATTACAACAATTTTTAAGTCTATGTAAAGTTTTATAAAACATTGTTGCAATATAATCGATTGCGATTGTTTTGCCTTGAGGTAACATATAAGCTGATAGGTGTATGAAATGCTGTGTTTTAATGTTTGGTGTTTAACGCACACATAGCGTAATGGCGAGGTACTTTAAAATACCAACTAATGTATTAATTGTTTAATTGGAAACAAATGAAAGAAATTCATGGAAGTGACAACTTGACTATATAAGCAGCTCAATTGAGTTAGTGATTATCTTGAAAAAGCCTGACATAGTCTCAGGCGAAAGCGCTTGTGGATATCACTTTTTACTGTTCATTGTGTTTATTAAATAAAGGAAGTTTCGCTGGTCCAGGAAGAGTTTATTGGATTTTGTTCATCCTCTGCTTGTGCTAAATTTAGAGTACTTGACAACAGTTTTCAGTCTTACTCACAAACACTGGCTAATCTACAATATATGTACTGTACCTGTGTACTATGTATGTATTCTACCTATGTTCCAAATTTCAGCTGTACACCACAAATCTATTACTTAACTTTTATTTTAAATTAATATTTTTTGTTTGTTCACTCCACTGTAACTGTTGATGTGCCGCATACCACTGTAAAAACATGTCTTTTGTAATTTGTGTGTATACTGATCATATCTAAATAACTAAATGTATCTGTAATTTTTATTTGTGGAGCTTTTCTCCCCGGGCCTCTGCTGAAAAAAGGCCTTTTCAGCTCAGTCGGACACCCCGGGTTAACAAATGTAAAATAATAATAATAAATAAACAAAACTGAAATGAGAATTGCAACAGGCTTGAAGGTATTCAGTTTCAGAAATAAACAATGTACTTTAAGGAAAGCATTTTTCTACAACGAAAAAAGGAAGTGATTTGAATTTCAAGTCAACCAGCATCATACTGCTAAAAATGTTGTTTGCAAAACAACACTGAATTTATTACTTTTAAGATTTAATTTACTATGACTAAGAAATTGTCTGATCTTGCAATATCAGCCTGAAGCTAATTTTTGGCCAGTAACCCAGAGGTAAATTCTTCTAGTAGGGAGAGGTGTTGTTCCCCATGGGAAAGATGTCTTCCATAGGACTGGATGGAATTGCTCTGGTTGGCTAAGACTGATGTAGTAAAATGCTTACTAGCTGTACTTAGAAACCAGAAAGTAAAGCCAGGTAACATGAATCATGCAAAAGCCTCATATGATCACCCATCAGTTGCTCCTGTTTTCTTCTACAGAAACCTGTACTAGTTTTGAAATGAACAATTTTAAAATCAGTAGTTTGGCATTGTGAGTGACTATCTGTAGTATGGGAAGAAAGTGTAAGAATTAAATAATATAGCATCCACAGAAGTAATACATCAATGCTACCACTGTATCTGTTCTGCGTGTAGTTGGACTTCATGGTACTCCCTTGAATTAAACATTATATTCTTGCTTAAATGTGACCTAGGTTAGCTAGTCCTATTTCAATATAAATAAAAGTGTGTGTGTGTGTGTGTGTGTGTGTGTGTGTGTGTGTGTGTGTGTGTGTGTGTGTGTGTGTAGGGCCCCTACTCTGTGCAGAAGGAGTATTTTCAGTTATTTTATCCATGGAGAAAAAAACATACATGTCTTTCTTTTCTCCCATGTGATGTGAATTCAAAAAGAGAAAATGACTTTTCTGAAACATGGTACTCAAAAATACACCATTCTAGCATTGTGCATGAAAAAAAATTGTCTGCAGCCTGGGGTTAAGTTGGGCACAAATTTGAGCTGGGAGAATTAACATTAAAACAAACAATACCTCACCTGATTTACATTGCATGCATCTAAGTCACACCGTAGATGCTTCACCATTTCAGGTGCTCTCTGTATTTACGCTATTTAAAATAAAAAATAGAACACTTTCAAAGGAACATTTTGCAGAATTTTATCACAAAACATTACTGTAAGCAGTGCACCTGTCAGGACTGCCTTCCACTCCATTGTTAAACAAATGATGCTTAATGTTCCCACAACTTAATCCCATTAATGAAATTATATCATTAGTGCATGCTGAAAAAGGAACTGATCCAATTAAGACTGTTTATCTTGAAAGAGCACCATACTTAGTTGTTAAAAAAGCACATTGCTTGTGTAATAATGACCTACTTGCATGAGAAGTGAATTTATTTTTTGTCTGTGTTAATATAAATGATTTTACTCCTAGCTATAAAGAAGCACATTTCTTCTTTCTCTTTCAACCTGTCAGCATGACAGTGTGTAAAACACAATATAACTGGCATGTCCAAATCAAGAATTAATAATAAAAAAAAATCTCCTCCCAAGAGTTTTGTAATGATGACATATTTTCATTTTAAAAAATTGTGAACTGGCAAATCTATTATACTTGCTAATAAGCTATCCACATTTTACCAAACTCTTGCTGACTGCACCTTTTCTTCCACCACCTTGTCTTTTTCACTTTTTCTCAGTCTTTGCCTC
Organism: Protopterus annectens; assembly: GCF_019279795.1. Lineage (NCBI taxonomy): Eukaryota > Metazoa > Chordata > Ceratodontiformes > Protopteridae > Protopterus > Protopterus annectens. The sequence continues at coordinate 1,575,305,677 of NC_056743.1, forward strand.
ACTCTGTTTTTTTTTTTCCACTCACATATTCTCTTTCTCCCATTCTAAACCTTCATCCAAGATATGCAACTGAACAGTTTTCATTTTAAAGTTTCTGGGCGATTGACTTCGATTTTAAAAAAAGTTATTTTGTTAGCCTTCCTATTAAATGAAAATGTTACTAATAAAAACCTACAAATACATTCAGAGGGTTGAGTGCATATGTCATTTTATTTAGATGTATTTTTTGAAGAATCCCAGGCACATAAGATATAATGTATTAACCAGCTATGTTCCTGCTTGTCTAAAGCCAGTATGATCATAACGCACCTGAACAACGAAAGCTCATCTTGGAGAAATCCACAAAGTTTCACTGCTTAAAATAGAATGACAGGGTGGATATATTGCTAGCCTGACAGTAAATACAGAAACTTAGGCAAAAAAACAGGCAAGCAATCATAGAGACCATACCAGGCCCAACCATATACACCTTTAAGTAAACACACTGAACTCATGAATGCCTACATGGTGTGAAATATCACACCTCTAGTAGCCTATCCACACTCCTGAATTCCAGTGTATGTTTTGAAAACCACCTTAAAGAGCATAAGATAAACAAATTCAAATAATCTGTTAACAGCAAAAGCTATCAAAACTGTGTTAATAGCAATGCTATTAGTAAGAAGTATTACAGTGATAATAGTCAGTGCATTCATATAGTATAATATATTAATAATGTACATAAACCCAGAATTACATCTTTGCTAAACTTTCACAAATATAGTGTCATATCCTGGAAACTGTCCAACATATTCATATATATATTTAGAACCCTTTTGTTAACCAGATATAAGCTTTTATATGATGGCAACAAATTCCTCTTGAGTGTATGTTTGTTGAACTATTTACAGAAATATGATAACACACGATTAAATATATAGTGTGCAATATAAATTAGACTGAATTATTTCTCAGCATGTGTAACTTACAGTGCAAACATTAAGGACAGTTTTCTTCAACAAAATGTAATGTTTCACCTGCTACCATGCAGTAGTTTGAAGTTTTAAGTACATGTAGAACTATTGCTTGTTTTCATAATTACCAACAAACAATTAGCAATATCTCCAGTATAGCATAATATAAATGGACACTGACAATGCATCTTCCTCTCTCCCACTATTGTATTTTTCATCTGAACTTTTTAATAACATGTAAGTCTCTCAGTTATGGAAATATGTGTATAAATATAAAAAAAAGTTTAATAAGTGGCAGTGATTCATTTTTCCACTGCACTTCATCCTAGATTAATGGTTTTAGTGTAATTTTGTTAATAAATCCTTCCCCTTTATAATACTTCCTTTTATTAACTGTTAAGTTATTTTTTTAAAGAAGACAGACTCAGTAAAATTCTGATACCATAAGGAGTTATGGGTCTTACCTAGAAGTACACAAAAAGGTACTGTAGACTTGAGTGAGTTAAAAATCGTATTGCCCCCCCCCCTTATGAGTACTTAATAGTGCCCAGCTCCCAAACTGAGTACTTGCATACATGATGTTGGGTGTAAATTTTTTGCCTACCCATCCGATCATCAACACTAGGCCTTAAAGGCTAACAAAGCCTCACTTTGCATTACTATTAGTAGTAAATTATTCCACAGGTTTTGATGAAAAGCCATCGGTGATAACAGCAGGTGTTTACTGCAAATGGAATCAAATCTAACTTGAGCTGTACAGCGTCTGTACCCACCATAGTGTAATACATGTGCTGTATGTACATGGAAGGAAAACATCTGCCATGGAAATACAACCTACAACCTTCCTATTGTGAGTCATGAAAGGGAAGTGAGCTACATGTTGAAACAGGATATGGAACACTCCAGCGTCAGTAGCTTTGCACCACAACTATATAACTAATACCACTAATACCAAACAGCCCCATAAAACACCCAAAACAATGACTGCTTTCAATAAAAGTAGTGTGACTGGATAGTTTGAAAGTTAATTTTGTCTAGTCTGCCAGCCTGTACATATAGTTCTTTCTGAATTTCCAGTCTGATCTTGAGGTATCTTTGGTATTTTGAACTGAGATAGTAACATGGCAGCAAGTCATAACCTTCATTTTTTGGTTTTACTACACTTCAATTTCAACCTACCATGTGACCCCACCTTGCTCATATTAAGCCATGGTCAAGAATATCCTCTTTCACCTTTGGAAGCATTACATCTCTCATGTCCCAGTTTAGCAAAACTTGCATTCACTGTTAGGAACTATCTTCTTCTCTGAAAAATGTAACGTCACTGGCTATTAGTAATTGCTTTTACGTAACTGCCAGAGCAGATATAAACCAAACAGTGTGTCTGAAGGGGTTAGAAGACCAAGCAGCACATCAGGAGTAGAATAAGCAAGTTTCCCTAACTAGTTTCCATGTTCTTCACTTCCATTTTTCTTCATGCTTTGTAAACAGCAGTTCTTTGCTGTCTATACTGGGAGTTGCTGATCATGAGACAGTCTCTTTTACCTTCTCTGCCACAAGAATGAGGACTTTAGTCAAAGCTCAGTTCTTTCTTACTCTGGCCACTCTTCTAGGAAACAAGATCCATCAATGAAACCTGCTACTGCTGTCACAGCTGTACCTGACCTATGTGTTTGGTGGGCATTTAAATGACAAGCTTTAGTCTTCAACCAGAGTGTGGCAGGCAGGACTGTTAAATCCATTTTCATGAAGTAAGCTGTGTGAATTCACACAAATCAGTTAGACAACTGTTTGTGGTTTATGGAAAGCCCCAATAACCAGCTTCCATGCAGGGGCTTTATTCTCTTTACCCATTAATTAATACAATCAACTCCTAGGTTACTGCACCTTGTGGAAAGGAGAATGCGTAATTGTACCCATCTGTTGGCACTTTTCAGATGTGAGCTGCAAAGCTCTGGGGTGATAGCATGACAAGTAGGTGACAATTATTTACTTGGGCTTGAGTGGGCTCTATTTTCACATATTGCTTCTTGCACTGAATAAATAACACCACTATCCTCTGCCTTTAGTCTCATGAATGTTTACCATATGCCCACCCCCCTCAGTTTACTTAACTCAGTAGGTTTGAAGTATTGTAGTACTGCACCTTTGCAGCTGGTGGCATTATATGTCACAGCCCAGAACATTCTCCATTTTCTAGGTTTCTGTTCTGCAGGGTCATACATGAGCGATATACTTAAAAGTATGACAGCAGCTCTCAATAACTTATTTACTGAAGTGTTGCCTGTAGATTGTATTAAATGGTTTGCACCATGTCATCAACATACATTATAACTATACTCAGTATCCCTTGTAAGGGGACCATTCCACCTACAGAATGTACTTTGTTGAACAATAAAATAAATATATCTAAGCCCAGACCACTTAGTTGCAAAGCAGTAGCCATTTCTGCAATGCACTGCTGAGTGCTGCAAGGGAACAGCTGTTGACTGTCCACAGAAATATTAAAATTCAGGTTATGTTTTGAGAAGATTTGCCATGTAGTTGTTGTTGTGTCTTTTGGCTTTTCCCAGTTAGTGGTCGCCACAGTGGAACTCCGGTCCGCTAATGATTGGCAGTAGATTTTTGCATGCCGAATTGCCGGCCCTGACGCACAACCTTCAACAAAGGTACGCCCATTCACACATGTCTCCACACAAAAGATGCTCTAGCTGAGAATCGAACAGGACAAAGTCATACTGTGAGGCGACATTGCTACCGCAGCACCACCACCGCAGTCAAGATTTGCCATGTAGTATGCCTTCTAAATAGTTTATAGAACTTGGCCACATGGGTTCACAGATTTGCAGATTAGATTGCAAAGCTTACAACCTCACGGCCTTCAAGACACTTAACTGCCATAATCTCACAGTGAAATTTTTTACTTTCCATTTACAGACCTACAATAGTTTTGAAAGAAATAAATGAATGACTACTTCTGATTGTAAAGGGAGCTTTATTCCATAATCTTGGAAAGCATTACTATTTTCAATTATTGAAATTTATTTTTAGTATTAGATAGCTGGATCTGGTTTTATCTACCTAAAGGTACATTTCAGGCATAGACTAACAGATATATTTGTATCATTGCTTACAGAGCAGATAGAGGTAACCCATGCTCATGGTAGCCCATATGAAACAAACTATAATTTCAGTTCCTCAAGTATTTCTGAATAGTTAAAGTTGTCCAACACTATGATTTTTTTCTACTAAGCAATCATAACACCTTTACAAGTTCTTTCAGGTGACTTGTTTGAAGGATTTGCTAAATTAGTGAATTAGAAAGAGGCAAAATGATCTTGCTGAAATGATTAGTCATGCCCTTTAGAATTAGACAGACTACAGAATATGCTTTTCTGACTTTGGTAGATGCACACTGGTTAAAGTTTAAACTCTTGTTTGCTATTATTGCTAGAAATTTTTTATGAGCTGATCATTTATTTCATAGTTACAAGTTATGTCCTCTTTGACAAGTCTCATGTTGGTATTGATATATTAACTGACATTAAAGGTGAAGACATTAATTGCTGCTGCACCACTGGTGCATTTTTATAGAGCAGCTTCGAAAGCTTTAGCTTCTTTTACTGAAGTATATGTATTACCCAGCTCACAATTCTCAGCATATTTGGTTATCCATATCTGATCATCCTTTTTTGCATCAGAAGATAATAGTCCAAAATGAAGAAGCATCTGTACAGAGCCCCTGTGGGACACCACCTGAAAATCCTGGTCAGAATACACAGGTAATTCTTCCAATTGTATTCCATTTCTTAGCTCGAACAAGGACAAGATAAGCCAAATGCATTGTCGGCCCTTCTTAAAGTGCTGCGATTACCTCTTTAGAGAATATCATAGGATTCAAAGGGTAAGAACTACACTTGTCAAATGCGTAGTGTTCCACATCTACGAATGCGTAGTGTTCCACGTCTAAGAGAAGTACACTACCTGTTTCATGTTTTTGAAAACTGCTTATTATATTTTCATCTATGTCATTTTGTAACTAAGTATCTAACTAATTTAATCCAGTTCAGTTTATCATTAGTCAGAACTAAAAAAAAGTTGGGGGGAGTAGGGATCAATCTTTGTCTCTCTCTCTCTCTCTCTCTCTCTCTCTCTCTCCCTCGCTGGTATAAAGCAATGTGACCAAAGACCAAGTTAACTATAAAGCAAGTGAGAAAGTGCAGTATGAATATGAGAGATAAGGGAATTGCTATCATTAGTGACATTATCATTTAAGAAATGGGAAAAAGGAAAATTAGGAAAGCTAATTGGGGAGATATTGGGTGAGTATGACAATATTAAAGTGGCAAATAAATTGTGGAAGGGCTTGAAAATGGCTTTACATGCTTACAGAGGTTTTGGTAGAAGATTTCTATGTCATTCAAGAAGAACATTAGGAGAGATTTCTACTGACTTTATCACTGAAAATTTCAGTGAAGTCTGAAGGATCGGGTCTATATTAAATATTCAAATGCTTAAACGTTCGAATCACTAAAGATCGAACTTTAGCGATTGAACGCTTAAATGTTCAAATATTTTACAAAAATTAAAAAAAAAATAAAATAAAATGTAAAGTGTTTAAGCAGGGGGGCTACAGTACGGAAATTAAAAATTTCCCATTCCCTACAGTGTAGCGTGATCTTGGAGTTGGTATATTTAAGTAGCGGGTGGTATGGGGTGCAGGGAGGGCTTACCCCCCCCCACTTACACCCTTTAGTTTGCCTTTTTTTTTTTGTTTTAATTTTTTAATTTTTTAAAATATTTGACCATTTAAGCATTTGATCGTTAAAGTGCAATCTTTAGTGATTCAAACATTTAAGCATTTGAATATTTAATATAGACCTGAAGGATCATGCCTGTTCCATTGAGTGAGTTCAATTTTGGAGATTTTATAACTTGCCCTAAAGTTGAGCAACCTCAAATTAGGTTATGATAGTTTAAAGATATAAAGGGTTGCATGTGGGTGTGGGATGATGGATCCCCCCTCACTTCTCAATATTATTAGTTTTGCTCCTGTTCACTGGAAAAAGTGCTATAAGTTGGGCTTTGTTAAAAGTCAGCAACGAGGCAAAATCTACTTGTCAGGAGGAAGTAAAAATAAAGAAAAGCATACAAATAAATGCGGGTTAATAAGTTCAAAGAGTTTACAAGCAGAATCATTTCAAGGGCCATAATCACCTTGCTAACACCTGCCTTCACAGGGTAACTCTTTCCTCCAGGACGGAAAGACAAGTCAGGCTCAGGATGAACTTATGGGAACCCATCCAACCTTTAAGGTTTGCCTTAAACAAAGCAAAGGTTTTACTCTAGTTTGCATGTAGCAGACAATTATTCAAGAGATGTGGGAAGCAGTGAGCAATACATCTGCCCCTCCAGCATGCCTTGTTTATTTGCTGATGGAGGAGGTCAAGGAGGGGTTATGTTGTTAACAGCATGGAATGCTACACATAAATCATCTCACATGAGGTTTTAAAGGAAACTCCATCTTAGAACTCCAAAAACATATTTGTCATTGTATCTTTGTTTTCTGAGCTACTGTAATACCTCAAAATCACTCAAGTGCTTCTTTTACAATTTTAATGTGTTTCCTCAAAATTGCGGATGATGGGGTCTGCCTTGAAAATGTGATCTTGTTTTCTTGCTTTCATTTCTTCCTCCCAGAATACATTTCAAGTTCTCTTTACATGACCTGTGCTAGACACAAGGACGTGGTGTTGCTTTCTCATGCCCCTGAGATAGAATGTCAGGACTGTGAAGCACTGTCATTTAAATACAACTTATATAACAGAGCTACTTCAATGTTTCCTGACTAGGCTCATTTATGTGTCTGTCAGAGCTTGTTCTATGTTATAAATAGCTGTTAGCTACTTCCAGCAAAACAAAGTAGGTAAATAACAGGCTTTTGTAAAAGGATTTGTTTGTAGTTCTAAAAGAAATTACAGAACTTCCCCCACACTCTTGTGCTGAGTTGTGAAAACTCTTACTGCAGTAAATGATCCTTGCTATACATTTACAGGTGACAAGTAGTAGGACTCTGAACTATGTCTGTCTGCTACTTCCCAATGCCTTAAGTGGGAAGTTTTTTCTTTCTCACATGAATGATGCAGAACTAAAATGTGCTTTAAGAGTTCCTTAATTATTTCTGACATGTTCGCCCCCTTTTTTCTATTTCATATTTATTTATATTATGATAACCAGGAAAGTGAACTGGTCCCTGTACCCTTTTCAGCCACAACTCAGGCTACAGTGGGAAAGTTAATAACAAGTAATAAATACAATTAGCAATTCAAAAACAAATACTGACATAAAGACACTGATAAAGATTGTGTGTGCAACACATAGCCAATGTGTGACAGTGAATAAGTAAAACATTAAGCAACATTTGCTAGAATGTATACATTAATAATGCTTAACTCTCCTATGTTAAGTTTATTATAAATAACAAATTGTATGCACCCATATTGCATATGAGTATGTGTGAATGTGTTTGTATATGCATTATATATATAGTCACACACACACATATATATATATATATATATATATATATATATATATATATATATATACACACACACACACACACATGTATATATATATACACACACACACACATGTATATATATATATATATATATATATATATATATATATATATATATACATATATATGTAAAGTGCATGTGTATAAAAACATATGAGATTGTGTGTGTGTGTGTGTGTGTGTGTGTGTGTGTGTGTGTGTGTGTGTGTGTGTGTGTGCATAACAAAGAATATATTATATGCCTGTCTGTGTACTTCATGTCCTTTAAAGAAAAACAAATCAAAATGGAAATTGTGTAACAGCTTGTGTGTCTACACAAACACACATATATATATCTATGTTGTGTGTGTGTGTGTGTGTGTGTGTGTGTGTGTGTGTGTGTGTGTGTGTGTGTGTGCATAACAAAGAATATATTATATGCCTGTCTGTGTACTTCATGTCCTTTAAAGAAAAACAAATCAAAATGGAAATTGTGTAACAGCTTGTGTGTCTACGCAAACACATATATATATATATATATATATATATATATATATATCTATGTTGTGTGTGTGTGTGTGTGTTTAAAAATGTATGCAACTTGTAGAACTGGTAGAATACTATATGTGGGATGCAGTACTGTGTTTAAATGCACATGTTTGAGTGAGGTGTGTGTGTGTGTGTGTGTGTGTGTGTGTGTGTGTGTGTGTGTGTGTGTGTGTGTGTGTGTGTGTGTGTGTGTGTGTGTGTGTGTGTGTGTGTGTGTGTGTGTGTGTGTGTGTGTGTGCATTCAAACACAGTTAAGTACCTCTGATTTCCTTTTCTTAATGTTTTTAATGCAAGAGCACATAGTAAACTTTTATTAAAGTAAATTCAGCTGTAAATTATGGTTGCCATCAGTGGCCACATTTCTTTGTGGACTACAAAATGCTCATGCACTCTAACAGTGTATTCACTGAGAATTTTTTACCATGGATCTGCATGTACCTGATATGTATCCCCCTCTGGAAGGATGTCACAAAAAAGCATAAAATACCTTTTTTATGAACAGTATCAATGCACCTAGTTGATAGAGTTGCCACTTCTCTCTCTCTCTCTCTCTCTCTCTCTGCAGTTCTGTCCAGTGTGGGAGGGGGGTTTGAAAATGGTAAAAGTGTTACAGAAATCTTTGATACTACATTTAAGTTATCTTAACATATAAACTATTACAGTAAACGTTCAGTTAACTGGCACCCATGGGGATTGGTAGATGCTGGATAAGTGTAGTTTCTGTTTGACAATTACTATTATAATAGGCCTGACTAATACTGTACCCTATATTACTTGTTTGGTTTGACTTGTTCTCAGGTTGGGGAAAGAAAGAATTTATTCCTCTCTTCCTTTTTAAAACTCTAAAATTCTAAAAACGTAAGGTATGTTTCTGTGTGGGTGGGGGGACAGAAAGTGCAACACATGAAAGTTGTACTGTAATACCTGAGAGTTTCTGTATAACGAACCAGCATAATTTCAATACTATGTTGCTGCTTATGTAAATTTGTCAGAAGAGGTGATAACTGCCTATAAACTCTTGACTGATCTAATTGCTTTGCTTTGTGATGAAAGGGAAGTGTTAAGTTCTCCTCCTCTCTGCTATAAAAACACTGAAAAACAGTTCCATAGCTTTATGTCTTTTTATATCAGCTGCTGTTTTCCTAACTTTAACAGGATTAATTGCCCATCTAAAATTGACAGCAGTACCTGACAGGGTAAACTACAGATTTAACTGTGTCTGTGATATGTCAGGCAGGCAGAGACAAATTCCTCTGCAAAGTATGTGAGAAGTTAAACTTAAAAAAAGTAGGTGGGCTTTCCCTTCCTTTGATTCCAATGCAAGGAAATAAAAGTTTTACAAAGTACAAGGAGGTTTCTGGTCCCTACACAAAATTGGAACCATATTGTAGGGAGAAAAGAAATCTAAGGATTGAATTAAACTGTAGGAGAGAGTGGAGTTTTCCTTTTAGACAGAGTGTAGGGGAAAGAGTTTCAGGCCTGAGTTAGTCATAGAGGTTCTTTAGTCCAGTGATTTTGTACGTTAGGAAACCCTGGGGTCTTTCTAGCTGCATGATGTGTTTGGCCATATATGCAACTAAAGGGCATTATACTATGTAAGTAGTCTGACCAGGGCAGAGTATAGTGGAATGCTAACTTCTTTGAATCCATATGAGATATCTTCAGTTATTAACTGAGCTAGATAGAATAATTTCTTGCCTACTGTTGTAAGAATAGGGAGTCGCCTACAAAGGTACTGAGATTTCTGATGACTCTATTAGTAGGATGCAGTTTATACTGCAAGCCAGTGTCAAGATATGTCTAGCAAAGGTGACAAATGCTACACTACTTTGCATTTAATTTGTCTGTTTCTAGCACACCACTGATATCTATGGTTTAGCCATTGCTGTAGTAACACAGTATCAGATGCTGAGTGAAAGGTAACACCTAGTTTACAGTCATCAGCAAGCTCAGTTAGCTATACATCTAGGTTAGAAGTTTGGCGAACCAAGGAGTAGATGTCAAACACAAAAGGTCCCAGTGCTGAGCCCTGAAGAATTCTACAGTCATCTTTTTGCTTGCAGAGGAGGCATCTGCTATTTTAACTACAATAGTTCCATATGCCAGTCAGGTTGCTATCCATCTTAAAATAAAACATGTACATTTAGTCCTGTAAGATTATTTATAATTGCAGTAAGGAAAATAGTACACTGCATGAACTGCACGGCTGCAATATACAGCTTTAATGATTTTTTTCTCAAGGAAGTTTACTATATTAAGAAGATATGATCTCTCTTTGACAAATACATACTTTCTGAGGTCTAGACCAATATGTTTTATACAAGAGTTTAAAAAATCAGAAACAAAACATTTCACATTTGTAAATTAGGCTTGTTAAGCTTAAAGGTCTATAGTTCCCAGAATATGAGATGGGACACCCCTTATGGAGTGGCATAATTTATAGGATTATGAACAGGTCACAGATCATAACCTGCTTACATGTTTGAGACATGGATTAAATCTTGGCATCCATGATGAGAATACAAAATTAATGGTTATGATCGGAGACCAGGTCCTAATTTTTTTATAGTGAATGGAGCTTTATTTTTTCCATGTACTACGAGTTACAGAAAAAACAGCACTAGGTTTTTTTGGTGACTTTCAAAGTCATAAAGTAGTTAATGAGCACTGTAACAAAGACAGTGTTACACAGTTCCTTATGTTTACACTCACCCTGTTATGTCTCTTAAATGTCCAGATTTATGCAGAATGTCCAGATTTTTACCTCGTCTGTTTTGTTTGTTCTTTATAAAATATTTGGGTTTTGGACTAGTCACCGAGGATTAAAGTCACTAAATAATGACACTCATTTCAGTTTCAGAGTTTGTATCCTTCAAAAAATGCAAGCAAACACACATCCTGTTCTTCTTCTTCTTCTGGCTGCTCCTGTTAGGGGTCGACACAGCAGGACACAGGTCTGCAGAATGAGTTGCAATAGAGTTTTACAGTGTCGAGTTGCCTGCCCAACACCCAATCTTCCTCAGAAGGCACACACATGGACACACTCACACTTAGGGTCAATTTAGAATGTCCAATCAACCTGCAGCATGTTTTGGGAATGTAGGAGGAAACCAGAGCACCAGGAGAAAACCCACGGGAACACAGGGAGGATATGCAGACTCCACAGAGAAGGCACCCTAGCTGAGAATTGAACCATAGAACCTCTTGCTGTAAGGCAACAGTGCTAACTGTTGCACACAGGCAAATATGCATCCTGTTATTCTAGCTAATTTTAACTTTATAAGAGAAAGTGAGGAGCACATTATTGGTATGGACATCAGGCAGAAGCAAATCTGTTTTTTATTCTGCCATGGCTTTTCTGGCCATTGCTGGCAGATCTTACCACTTAGCATAAGACCTGGCCTTAACAAGTGAATCAGGAGGTGGTTAAGATTTGTTGAGATCAGATCTTGCACTATTGTAGCGCTTAACTGATTTGTCTTATTCCTGACACTGGATTGTAATCTCCACACTAAATGCACTACAATAGCAGGTTTCCATAGCTCAAGATCATACCCTGAGGCTGTGCTTAAGCTGAACAGCTTTATGAAGGGTTCAGAGACGGCAAGTTTGGCACTGTTAACTAAGCAACCCAATATATTGCCTGAGCCCATACCCGAGGTCCCGTAATTTCAAATGTCTAGGGTAAATGGAAAAATATGCCACATAACTAAATTACAGAACATAAATGGTTGGTATTAACATCATTTGAAGTATCAATATTACAAAGTGTGCATTATTTCTCAAGCCATAGGGAAAAAAAGCAATGCTAATAGGTGTACTGCCACTTAACATGATAGAATGTCAGAGAAAGAAAGCCAAAAGTGTGAAACAAAAAAACAGGGACAAAGTAAAAGGGAAAGAAATAGAGAGGTAACAAAAGAAAGCTAGAAGAAGATGTAAAATAATTCAAAACAGCAGGATAAATGAAGATTAGTGGTCTTTAAGGGAAGTTGAATCCATACACTGAGATTTTCAGTCATAATACAATAAACTACCATGGATTCCTCAGCAGCATGGGTTGGTGAGTGAAGCAATTCATGCCACAGAATATGGTAAACAAAAGCTTGTTGTCAAAGTTCGGTACAATATTTAGGTTCATAAAGTAATGAAAAGCAATGAATTAGTGAAAGTCCTTGTCATTCCAGTGATAAGGGTAAAACCCCTGCAAGAGTAGAATGAGGAAGGATTCATCTTATCTATCTGTCCACCTATTTATAAAAAGAAGTGGACTGAAGGGGCAAGTAAGGGAAAGGATTTGTTTTTTGCCATGAAGTAGTTAAGCATTTGACTCTGTCTTCAGTATTCTACAAGTTATGAAAGCTTAAATTATATTATATCCAGAGTGATCCCAGTGGATTCCTCAGGAACATGGAACAGTAGTCAGTTTAGAGTGCTGCTTTATAATTTAGATTATTGCTATTATAAAATGCCATCAATCAAAAAAGTGCTTACTTTCCTAAATAATGCCAATGTATCTTGGAACTTCTTTTCTGTTCCATGTCTCACTGCCACCTTGAACAGCCACAGACAGCCCCATAGGGATCTGCTCACATGCACAGGACATATCTGTGCTGGTACTCACACCAATTAGATTAATTGCACTTTCTATGACAGTTTTTTTGGAGGTAGTCAGAGTCAGACATATGCATGTGTTCAGCTGTTCACTTTACCATGCTTGACGCTTACTTCCTCCTCATACCCCATACTTTTTCAGATATTTAAATTTTTATATACTAATTTTTTTGAGTAGAACCATCATAACTGAGTGGGCAGATAGAATTTACATGTAAAATGAGGTGTTAGTTGAACTTTGTTCTCTGCTTACTGTTGCAAAGAATATGGATGCTATAGCTTGTGATTTCCACTAACTACATTTGCATATTTTCATCCTTTGGCTTTCTTTTGCAGTAGGACTTTTCCCTGTGAATAATGCTTAACTGATAAAGCACACACAAGTGAACAACCAGAGATTATTCACATCTATGAAATGTAATCACCTTCCATTGTATAATTTGTAGTAAAATGATCAATATACATGAACAATAAAAACATAGAGGGGCTTGTCTTTGATACAGAATTCATTGCATATTCTAGAGTTTATGCAACTAACTCTTCCACGTACTAGGGATGTAGTCAAACAGTCCGACACAACATTCCAAATACTTCACTATATTGATAAAATAGGGCTGCATTTTAATGCATTTAAAAATAAAGTTGCATAAATAATTAATATATATATTAATTATATACACACACACACACACACACACACACACACACACACACACACACACACACACACACACACACACACACACACACACACACACACACACACACACACACATATTTTTTTTTTCTACTGGCAGTAAAACAAAAATGTCAGTAAAAACTACAACAGTATTAAGTCTGGAATTTTTACATTCATGAAACTACAGACTGAAATGAATACATTGCAAGTTTTATGTCAAAATTCAGGAAGTTCAGGAAGTTATTAACATTTATCGCAAGCCCACATATTCGAATTATTCGCTTTATTTTGAGAGCATGCACCCTCTACACCAAAAAAAAAAGTCTTTGTGAAAGGGCAATGAGTAAGATTGGCCCACATGATATCCGGAGAGGTAGATTTTCAATTTGAAATGAAGAGGTTGAGGGGTATGTTTAGTAGGAAGGGTTACACTGACACTTTTTTATCTAATATTTTCAATGAGGTAGAGTTTAAGAGAAAGACAGGCCATTTTGTACCATTAATGGGGAATAGGAAGGGTTGGTTACAAGTAATTCTAGTAAGAAAGATGATATTAACATTCCCAATCATTTAGTAAGTCCCTTACACTAACCTACACCAGTAACTTCCATGACCTTAGATCCATTGTAGTAAGGAATTGGATGGTGTTGGGTGTAGACAAAGATTATATAGACATTGTGGGGACAAAGCGAGTTATTGTGTATAAAAAGTATAAAAAGGATATTAGTTTTAAAACAATATTGGAAGGGCTGGGTCTCAAACGTTATGAAGGTCAGATGTTTAAGTGTGTTCATTGTACTCAGTGCAAACATATTCTTGAAGGGTCCACTTGCTTTATAGAAGGGCTTGGGGAAATTAAATAGCAACAGAGGTTTTACTGTAGCAGTAAAGGAATAGTTTATGTGGCCCAATGTGAGTTGTGCAAGGCATTTTATATTAATAAGACCAAGCTTAGTCTTAGAAAAAGGATTTATCAACATCTATATGACATAAAGAAAAAAGATGACAGGAATGCATTGTTTATTCATTTAAAAGAGAACCCTACACATAAATTTAAGTTTATGGTAGTAGAACAGGTCAATTTAGGACAGTGGGGTGGACCCAGTGATGATTACTTGGAGTTTTTAGAGCTTAGATGGCAATTGAGAACTAATGCCACAGTAATCCCTGGTCTTAATGAAAATGTATGTATTAGTAATGTTTTAAAACTTAAAGCTGCTTACTTCTTTTCTTGATATAAATAATTGTTTCCTAAGTGACCACAAGCCCACAAAGTTTTTAAGATGTTGAAAACTGAGTTGAGTAACACCACTATCACCTTAATGAAATGTTCATTTTTAATGGGTTATGGTTGTTTTTAGAAAGTATTATTTGTAATATGTATACAGATCCATTTTTTAATATGCATTTTCAATATGTATGTGTATGTATGCGTGTGTGTGTGTGTGTGTGTGTGTGTGTGTGTGTGTGTGTGTGTGTGTGTGTGTGTGTGTGTGTGTCTATATTTTTCAGTGTTGGAGGATCACCATTTTTTGTTGCTGTAATTAGTAACTTGTTTTGTGCATGAGAAAACCATGGCAGCCACTTTAATTGTTTAAGTATGTTATTAATTGGGGGAGGCTTTATGTGAGTATTCAAGCTGTGAGCATTGGTTACTTTTTTGTTCTGATGAAGTCTATTACACTAATAGACGAAAGCACTTAATATCTTTAATAAATAAAACTAGTGTTTGCGTTTTTTTCCTCCGATGTCTTTTCCTTCTTCGTTGTTTTTTATTAAGTTGCAGAAAGTAATGCGTACACTACTAATTTCAACAGCTTATATTGTTTCTAAATCTAACTGTAGTCATGATGTCTTCTAAATTGCAGATGGATCCGCATTTTGCATGTGTGTGGGGGAGGTCTGTCTGTCCTGAGATAGACTGGCATTCCACCTGGAATTAGTGTCCTTGCTTTGCACAAATTGAGTGGTGGGTAGGTTCTGACCCCCTTGTAACCTAGAAATGGATAAATTGGACAGTCAGAGAAGGAAAAGTATTAAAAGTGCCTTATAAAATGGTGAAAATATTCAAATATTGTCCAAAAGGTGAATCTGCACAGTGGTCATAAAGCCACCCTTTCAGACATAAGCACATGTACTGTTTTGTTGACTCTGGTGATGAGGAGTGGTCATGTAAAACACAGCTCTGTAAGTAAGCTTAACATAATAGTAATTTCTGAAAAAAAACAACCACTTTATCTTTCTGATGTAAGAAATGCACATAACATTTTGTTAAGCACCTTTTACTACTATTAAGCTCTACTCTTCCTCTTGGGCTTAACAGTGACCAGCACAGAATACTGTCCAAAGCATGTTCTTAGCTTTAGTGTTGTAATACACATCACTGTTACACAGAAACAAAAACGTGTGTAGAATTAAATGTCTGACACCTTCACTTTCTGGCTCATTTCTGCTTGCCAGCTCTAACAGTTTTGTCTTTCAAAGCTGTAAAACATTTTGTTCCCCTCTACTTTTTTCCTTGTAACCAGTAGTGCTTCAAAGCAAATAAAAGCTCATGTATTACAAAGAATTATGATGATATTTACAAATGAGGTAAAATTATGGGGGAGCAGCAAAAAAATGAGAAATTCCTAGCCTTTAACACTCATTCACTCCACTGGAGCTCAGGAAGTTTGCACTGTAACTTCCAATGGGCAGATCCTAAGCCTTTTGACAGAATCAAATTATGTCCTCACATTTCAAATAAATGTTCATATCTCTGGAACCATAGGGCTTATGAAAGAAGTATAAATGGCAAACCCTTCAGCACAATCTATTTTTATAGTGGTAATATTCTTTAGGTTCTAGGTCTTAAACCAAATTTTATAAGTTGCAGTTTTGTTTGTCTTTCGCCTTTTTCCCGGTAAGGGGTCACCACAGTGGTACTCCGGTCCGCTAATGATTGGCAGTAGATTTTTATGAAATGCCGAGGTGCCAGCTCGACGCCCAACCTTCAACGAAGGCACGCCCATTTACGCATGCATGTCTTTCGAATGCTACCCAACCGTGGGGAGGACATGCAGACTCCACACAGAAGGCACTCCCAAGCCAAGCCGAGAATCGAACGGGAGAACCTCTTGCTGTGAGGTAACAATGCTACCGCTGTACCACCGTGTAATTATTACATTTGTAATATTTTGTAAACAACTAACAATATCTCAGCAACCACTCAAATTACACACATACTGTAAGCAGCATTTTATTCATCTAGCTGAGAGTTTTCATATGAGGTTAAGGAGTTCTGTCTCTGATACTTGGTTGTTGTAACAAGATATTTGGAAAAATGTGAAAATTATATGTATATAAATTAATATAAAAAAACAACAGTTAATGTCTATTTACCTGCAATAGACAGAGGTTAGATATTAATGGTGTTGCATTTGGCATTGTGTAAGCTTTGAGATGAAATCTTTTAAAACCTTGTACATAGCATGGTTTTGGAATTACTGATGCAAATATGAATGAGTGATATTTGACGCCTAGAGGCATCAGTAGGAGTTAATTACAAATGCACTGGAGGCCTCACTCAGATGTAATGAGTTAGAAATATATTTCTTAACTGTTTTTAGAATTGATTTCATATATGTAGAGGCAAAAATTGAAATGAATTTCCTTCTAAAGTAAGTTATATAAACCAAATGTAAGGTTGTTACATACTTCTAATTTATCATATTTAATATATTTATAAGAATTTAATATAATCTATTATTGAATACATTTCCATTGATTAGTATAGGTTGAGGCTAACCAAAGTATAAAAACGTTAAAATTTGCAGCAGCGGAATGAAATTCTACATCTAGGAAGCTTATACCACCATATTCCCATAGTGTTATATGGTTTCTATATTAGATACTCTTCTTGCAGATGTCAGAGCAATCAGCCAAAACTGTTTTCCAAGTTAAAAACCTCAGGTTAGCTAGATTAGCTGGTTCAAATGGAATAAGTGTTAGCATTTCTAACAAAAATAAAATCCGAAGAAGGGGCCACAGGTTTTCTTGGAGGCCTCTCAAGTAAAACCTTTTTCAAAATTATTTTGACTTGAGAAAGTGCTGAAAGAGGAGGATGCTTGGGCAGAAATGCTGAACTGGCCAATAAATGAAATTTGATGGAGGAGTAAGAAGGACCATATGAAAGTAACTCCTACAAATATTGTAAAACCAGATAACAACTAGCCCTGAATGGGTGCTTGTTATATTACTGCTGACACAAACTAGAAAACCTTTTCCATATATTGATAAATTATTTTCTAGTAGCAGGCTTTCTAGCCTCCATTAGTACCCATTGCACAACCTCATTAAAAAGGTGCCTTAATAAGAACAAATTTAGGGATATTTGCTGTCTCAACCAAGTAATTTTTCTATTGTTAAACCCTAGGATTTGAAAAGACAAGGGATGCTGATGCTGGAATCAAACAGACTTAAGACACCATTGTATCTTTCTCATGAAGTCTTGCCAGGGTATTCAGGAGACCCAACATCTTGCGGTATTCTGCCTGAGTGACCAAAGTCTGAGAGGAAAACCTTATACATCGATCTAGGTAATTATCTATTTTTTTCCTGTGGAAGTAAAGCTCTTTGAACTGAGGTGTCCAGCTGACACCCCAGGAACACAATCCCATGTGAAGGAGTCAAAAAGGACTTTTGATTGTTCTCTTGGAATCCCAGCTTGTATAAGAGATCTCTCACCCTAGTGATTGATTCCTGATACTTTGAAAAAGACTCTGCAAAGATAAGCAAGTCATCTAAATATGGAAAAAAGAAAATGTATACCCTGTAGCCTGCAAGAAACTATAACTGGAGCCACTTTGGGAATACTCAGGGGACAGTTCAAATGATAA
Organism: Protopterus annectens; assembly: GCF_019279795.1. NCBI lineage: Eukaryota > Metazoa > Chordata > Ceratodontiformes > Protopteridae > Protopterus > Protopterus annectens. The sequence continues at coordinate 1,575,323,911 of NC_056743.1, forward strand.
AGCAGGGAAGTGATAAAGTGATCTAGACACACAAATCTTAAGAAACCCCTACATGAAAAGGAAAGAAATGATAAGTATCTCTTAAATGTACAGTTACCAGGAAATTTGAATGAGGAAGAAGACATAACAGATTGTGAAATGACATCAGGTTGAAATTAGGTGCTATCACAAACTCGCCTAAGAAGAAAGAATCTTCTTGTTTTGGTGCTAAAAACATCCTTGAACAAAAACCTTTCCCAAATTGGGAAGGAGGGATTGAGTCTATATCTGGAACAGATGAAAGTAAAAGAGTATAGTCTGATAGATGAGGAATAATTTCCTGTCAAGTAGGAATATCCTCCCACTGCCATCTATAACCTTGAAGAATGATCTTCAGAACCCATTTGTCAGAAACTATCTGTAGCCAAAGAAAAAAATGCAGATTCATACCTTCTGGTAAGGAAGAAATGGGATGGAAGGGATGAACAAATTCCCTTAAATATTCAAATTGACTCTATGGTCTATCCTTGGATTTTGGGGCTCCTGAATTCTTTTTGGAACACCTTATTCATTAATCCAAAATTGAATGTAGGGCTAGAAAATCCCTAGAAAATTTTAAAAAGAGGGTAGAAAATCTTAGAGATTCCAGATTCAACTTGCCCCTTTCATCACACTTGTTGATTACCTCTGCAGCAAAGTAACCAAAAAGTGAATCTCTATCCAAAAGCTAAAATAAAATGTCATTACTGACATCCACTTAGGGGGTTCTGAGAATGCAGCCAGACAAACCTCCTAAAGACAGCACCAGAGGCCACAGACATGGAAGAATTATCAACTGAGTCATGCACACACATTGTATACAGAGAGGTGTGCCAGTGAGTGGTACAGATGAACTACCATGGCAGGGCTAGCCATCTAGTGGTGCAAACTTTGGCTTGAGATGATTGTCACAGTTGAAAGTGACACCCCGACTCAATGTGCAAAAATAGGAAAAAGGGGTTGAGGATGGATGGATGGTTTCCTCAAAACAAGCAACTGCAGATCATACATTCCTCATACTTTCACAATTAGAATAAACATTAACATGAGCCTGACAATTCAAAATTCTGAAAATCAAAGTTGCAGAAGCATACACTATTTACCCATAGCCACTAATAATCTTCCCATCCTTATCAGAAAGAGTAGGATAGGAATTAACTAACTGTTTAACCGCAGTAGGAATACCTAAAGCTACAGCTGCTGGGTCAGGTTTGGGAACAATGCATAAACATTTAAAAAGACTGATGAAGTTTACACATTTTATCTGCCTTTTTAAGGGTAAGATATCAAGAAATATACAGGCATAGATACACACATCCTCCAAAAGTTAACAGACCTGGAGGAAATGGCAAATGTTCAGGAAATTCCTTCTGCAACAGCTCATAACATTTTTTCACGGACTGAGAAACCTCAGTGTACTCACAATGAAAACACTGTCACATTTAAGAGAGACATGAACCCCAAAGAAAGAATCAGAAATTGAGCTCTTCTCTGAATATGGATCAGAAAACTGAGGATAAAACCTATATCTGTCCCTTCATCTTGCTCTCCATATTCAGAATATTGAATCTCTTCAGGAAAGAGAGTATCAGTGTTTCTTTTACCACAAATAAGGATCAAAAGCCTGAATAACATCCTGTGCCAGACCAAGCAAACTACTCATGTCTAAGGAAATTTGTGGACAAGGTACAGATAGACTTAGTTTTCAGCTTCTTTTTTATAGAAAAAAACAACTGGGACCAACAGTCTTACAGATAACATCAGTAGCTTTCCTGGGGGACAGGCACAACATTCTGACAAAAAGGGAAGGCTTCTGAGTGGTTCTCTCTTGCCCACTGAGGGGGCTTTAAGAACCGCAGAGGACATGGCTAACCCCCAGTCCATAGTGGCTGTAGGTGCTACACCAGAGTGATCTAGGGTAAAAGATGAATAGTCTGAGGTACAACAAATGGCTATAGCATAGTCACTCACCTGCAGCTGAGGCAAATTGCTAACCTGCTGTGGTGGCAAAGGCTATTTGCTTAACTTCTTTATGTGGCTGGAAGAAGGATCGACCTTGGGACCGACTGCTTGTTCCATAGTCAAGCCGAAAATGGTGCCTCTTTCCCAGAAAAACATTTCAAGACTTTAAAGGTACTTTTTTCACACAAAAATAAAATAAAAAAGCACTTTAAAACTTTTGCCATCCCCAGAAAGTAAAATAGACACAATCTCTGCACAGAAAAGTTTTTTTAAATACTTTAAACAACTTTTAAATTGACAGGAAAAAAGAATTCTGTCATTTTAAAGTACAACACAGTATTTTGACAGTCCATTAAAAGACAAACTCCTAGCTTTAAAATAACTTTCATGAAGAGGAAGGTATTAATAATCAAAGTAATTGAATGAATTTTTTTTCCCCAAATGGAACTTATCTGCTCTGCAAAGGAGCCGCATAAACTGACTGTCAATCCTCAATAGCATCAGAAGAGCGTACTCTTCAGCTGCAGTAAAGCTCTGAAGGGCTTGGCACCCAAACCTGTCTTTTAGCTAGCTTAGCTCGAGCCATCTAACAGTTTGGGCACATAGAAGGTACCCTGAAGCTTTGGAAGCTGACTGTTATATCCTTAGCAGCATATAACCAATATAGCTAAAGCTACTGCATCAGTGATCAATATAAAACATATCTATCATACCACAGATGATGAAAAATGATCAAGGTGTAGGCATTTTCTGAAACATTCATTCATTAAAGTGGAAAAGGAGAATGCAGTGAGTAACAATGATAACTTTATAACAATGAGGCCTTTATCTTAGCACATGATTCCATAACAGGGTTGAAATTATTGTCAGAGATGAAAAGTATAGGTTCTGCTGCTTTCTTTGCTTAAAGTTTGGTGATAATGTTGGAAAGTGCTAACAAATTTTGATGTGGGCTGAAGGATTGTTGCAAGAAAATACTTTATAAATTTAAACATCCAGGCAATTAAAATAAAAATAAGAAATTTGTATTTATTATTTTTTTAGATATAAAAAAAAAACAATAAAACTGAAACAGAGAAACCAAACATAAACAGTTTAAGTGCAGATTCACCTGTCATGGTCTGCCTGATTTGCTTGTTCTACCTCATTTACATGGTTAGAGAAAATATCATTCTTTTAGGCCTTGTTCAGAAGTCTAGAATATTTGGAGGACTGCTACATCTATTCTTACGTCTGGGATATATGTTATGTGAGCCACTTCTGAAGCACAAGGCTGAAATACTCCAAGAATGGGGTGGATAGAATAGACTCCAGTTCCCACCTGATACTCACAGAAAGATGATGGACTTTATGTGCTGGGTGGATCAGGCAAGGACACAACTTGCCAAATGTTACCTATATAATATCATGAAGCATTTTGTACACCGGAGAGATGCTGCACAGATGAGATGGGAGAAAGATAGGTGGAAAAACAGGGACTCTGCTATTTGAGACAACACAAGGTAAATACCTTCATGTAACCACATGTTCAGAGTTATGCACCCACCCATCCCCCAGATCCTATGAATGGTATACTCTTCCCTTGGCTATAAAACAGCCCCAGAGGGCTGCAGATAAAAATGCCAGGACAATGTAAACTGGCTTTACCTTGTAATATTTACTCCAACTGGATTGTGCAGTAAAGTATCATGGGCACCACATATTCCTGAAAGCATCTTTCAACAAAAAATTGCTTATCTGATACTCGTTGAAAAAGACCCATGCCAGGCAGCAAATGGTTATAACTAAGGAAATTATTTTTTTTGAAATGGGGTATGAGATCTAAATTGCTCAGACATGGTAAGACTTTACTAAACGTAATCCTTTTGGCTACGTAAAAAGCAATTAATACAAAGTGGAAATCAAAATCTAAATCAATAATAATTAAAGTAATGAGTATTGTAAAGAAGATAAAAGAATTGGAGATGGGAATCTTTAGAAAAGGGTAGGAACAAACTAGTCTCAAAACAACCCACTAAACAAGTATAGTGGGTCCAAAAACAAAAGTGTAAGAAACGTCTCTGTGTGGAAGATTTTCAGTCCATATATCTCTAGTTAATCACTGTATATTAATCAAATCAGACAAAAGTAGTAGAAGCAATGAACTTAAACTCGTCTTAAGTAAAAAAAAATATATATATATATATATATATATATATATATATATATATATATATATATTTATATATGTATATATAGATATATCTATATAAAATTAATTGTACATAATTACTAAGTATTCAAAAGTAATCCAAGCAAGGCAGGCAATCTGTTTCCAGTCGAAAATCCTTTATTAAGTGCACAGACAAGCGATCCAAGTAAAACAAAAATAGAGTAATACTTTCCTCACAAACTGGAAATATGCTATGAATTAATTCTCATACAAGGAATTACATCCTTCCTGAGAAAGTACATAAAGTTACATTATATAATTCAAGTGTTGTTCATTTCTGTTCCTTTCATTCTTTTTTTTCTTTTACATTCAAATAAAAAAGTTCACAAGCTTGCACACATTATCCTGTCACAGGAATCACAAATATCACAGATTTCACAGAGCTTAAATATCGCTGTACAGATGTGTTGAGTCAGAAATGAGAAAGAAAAAAAATGCAACACATTTTAAACAAATTTCTCTACCATCATCACACATGTAAAAACAAAAACTTTAGAGGTGTTTTTGCATCCAGTGCATAAGCCTGTCTAAAAAATATTCTAGTTCCATTAGCCATGTCCTTTCACCTTGGCTGACTAGTTAGCTCTCATTAGTAATTCTTTGTGGAAGATTTTCACTCCATATATCTCTAGTTAATCACTGCATATTAATCAGATCAGACAACAGTAGTAGAAGCAATGAACTTAAACTCGTCTTAAGTAAAAAAATAAATAAAAATAAAAATATAGAATTGCACAGAATTACTAAGTATTCAAAGTAATCTAAGCAAGGGCAGGCAGTCTGTTTCCAGTCGAAAATCCATTATTAAGTACACAGACAAGCAATCCAAGTAAAACAAAAATAGAGTAATAGTTTCCTCACAAGCTTTCTAAAGATATATATATATATATATATATATATATATATATATATATATATATATATACTTTTTATCAGGCATGGGAGTGGTTTATTGTGCTGTAAAACAAAGTGTTATTGGTACACATGTTAAATTCACATCTCTTCCCCCATCAGTGTAACATTCAAGCTGGTCCTGCCCTACTTAGTAGCTGTCATAATAATATAATCCTTATGTACTTTAAATAAAATTTATAATGATGTGGTACCTCTTATTTAACCAGATTATTAAGTAGATTATTAAGTCTGTGATTTTATCCAAGACAATATACTACATGGCTAGAAATATATCAACCTTAGTCCATCTGGCAATCAAAATATATATATAAATATATACATATACACTTTGCATGTAAAAAATCAATTGTAAAAATCATACTCTATTTTTATAGCCTATCTGCGGTGGTGGTGCTGCGGTAGCGTTGTCGCCTCACAGTTAGACGTTGCCCGTTCGATTCTCAGTTAAAGCGTCTACTGTGTGACGACATACGTGGCTAGGCCCGGCAAGCCAGCATGTAAAACTCTACTGCCAATCATTAGCGGACCGGAGTTCCGCTGTGGCGACCCCTAACCGGGAAAAGCCGAAAGACGCACACATACTCTATTTTTATAGCCTATTGTTAAGAAAGATCCCTTTCGTCCTTCTAGACTTCTTTAGGTCCATGTACAAGAACCCTAAAAACTATCTATAAAAATATATATAATTGTATAATTAGTTAGCAGCAGTAATCTGTAAAACCTTTTCAATTTGTTCTACTGGAGTCATAAAGTATTTTGAGGGTCAGTAAGAAAGTGGTCAGTGTATTAGGAGTGGTCAAGAGCTACATTAGTTACAGAGCCCAACCTGCTGACATACAAACAAAACAAAGTACTTTCCTGCTGGCAGAAGGATCAGAAGGAAGAATAAGAGGAATGAGAGAACATAAGCCTACTGTACTCTTAGGTCATAGGTTCATAGGTTCATACTAGGGCATTTATAACCTAGCTTGCTGAAAGAGAATCTAGTAGGCTGAATTCAGCTGTCCTTTGGCACATGCATAAATTAAGACTAGATCTTTTAGTTGGTCTTAAAAATAGTATCCTACAAAATACTTTAGACCAGGAGCAGCAGTCAGAGGCATGAGACAGTGTGTGTTCAATGTTATGCTGCACTACATGCTTGCTGTCATGACAAAACAGCTTACAAATATGCTGGCATCCGGTATATAAGGACCACTAACCCCCCCAACTTTATCTTCTGCCCCTACAACACCTAACTCTACTACCTTATGTCATCAGGTTCACTTTCTCGGGGGGGGGGCACACAACACCTAACCCTACTACCTTTTTTTGGGGGGGGCACACAACACCTAACCCTACTACCTTATGTCATCAGGTTTACTCTCTCTCTCTCTCTCTCTCTCTCTCGGGGGGGACAGAACACCTAACCCTACTACCTTATGTCATCAGGTTAACTCTCGGGGGAGGGCAACAAAATCATACAGAAGGGAGGAATGAATGAGGAATGCCAGAGGGGTAGGGTTATGGAGGACAGGAGATCAACATGGCCTGGATTAACATGAAATCCAAAACAAATGTCAGAAAATGTTTTTATCACAGATAAATGCCTTCTTGTGTGGGATTTGTTAAAGTCATGTCAAAAGTGAAACTTAATAATGCCAAGAAGAGCAGCCATTTCAAAGAAACACTAATGCTTGCATCTCATATTATCAAATCTTGTTCTTTGTGTCCTTAGTTGAATCATAACTAACTTATTTTATTTAACTTCCTTCCACATGGAAAAAAATTGAAATGCATAAACAAAACAAGTTATAATTAAGATGTATGGCATAAGCATTACATAAAAGTCACATGCATTTGTGCCTTCTTTATATAGAATGCCATTGGCTCAAAGGCCACACCTTTTCTGATGGATATCATCTATAGTTGTAGTCAAAGGTCTGCTAGCAAGACAGGTACCATATCCTTGAAACCTGAGGCCATTTTCTCTTGTACAGCATATATTATTTACTGATTTTCTGAACTGTTTTTTCCAGATAACGAAAAGCTTTAATACAAAAGGTCTGTAAGAATTTAATTTGTGGTTGGTAGTAAGGGTAGTGGAAATGTGGTAATCCTAAGCTTACAGAGCTGTGCAGTTTTTTAACCTACTATCCCACCTATACGTCTTAAGTAAAGTAGCTGCAATGAAATCTCACCACACCTGTAAATCATAGCTTTGTCTAATTTGAGAGGATGAAATAATAAAATCAAGACCAAGTGCTGGAAAGACAACTGTGCAGAACTAAGAAACAATTGTGGAGACATTATATGCAAGCATGGGTTCCACATCCCCCACAAAATAAACTAGTCAGGGAGACAAGAACTAGAGGATCCAAATTTCTAAAATTTAACAGCAAATATATGCTGGCATTCCATACAAACTGTTAGGAGTATTGTACTATAGTGTATATATATATGTTCATTTTTTTAAGGTCACTGCATCTCTGAAGTAAAGGTAGTAATCATTTTTTGAGAATGGAAGGCACAATTTCTTGCTGCATGCATATCTACAGTATATTTAATATCACCTTCTAAACAGATATATTCTCTGTAACAAGCTTATCGTGGTTTAGTGAACTCAGTATAGATTAGGTAGACATTAAAGTGAAATATTATGAAGAGATACAGGCCCATAATATCACTGTAATTGCATAAAGCATCAGTAAATAACAATTTTGGGAAGAAAAGATGGCCATGTGTTATGTACTTTTTATCTTCTGCAGCAAGTTTCTTGATGAATGCATTCATTCTAAGATTCTCTTCCCTTGTAATTATCAACATAGTTGTGTCCTTCAGTCTGTCAGACACCCCCTCAGTTTTATCACAGTGTGAGTATGTGAGTGACCATGTTTTGCATGGTACCGGTTCATGAGTAAGAGGGAGCTTATAGTACATTAAATGCAAATCTGCAGAAAAAAATGCTCATTCTAAATCATGCAAAGTGAAAAAGGATTACAGCAAAATAAAACAGAAAAAATGCAAGTTTTCCTTATGAGTTGATAAAATACCTGAGGCCATTGTTTGAGCAAGGAAACATAAGCAGTGATGGCATATTTCATTAAACAGGAGTACAGCTCCACTGAATATTGAGAACAGCACTAGATATCTGTCTCCTACTCTTTCTTGCCGAGTGTAACGTGAGCTCCCCCCTTCACTTAGCAGCAAGCCCCAGTACACAATAGGTCTTTTTCAATTATTGAAGATTTGCGTCTTTGCTGGCAGAATTATTGGCTGTTCGAGGCAGTGGTGTGTAATAAGGAACTATGGCAGAGAAGAAGTAGAAAGCAGAAAAATAATTGAAAAATGACATTATGAAGTATAATGGGACACTTTTCCTTTCCGCTGACGGTGCATATGTCAATGGCTTTCAGAAACCTAAAGGTTCTTTTTTGTCCTATTTGAGATCAGATAGCTCACTATGAAACATATCAGCATGATATCTGCAACAATTGAGATACATGCTGTGAGAAAGGTCCATACTTGTAGACAAGGCAACATCTGAATTTATATTATTTACTTTGCCGGTTAATTTAAAGACGTTAGCTTCGGGACATCCTGTTTACTTATGGATATATTTGCAATTTTGTCCAAGAAAATTTTATTAAACTATGATAGCTTGTTCTAAAGTATATCTGAGAAAGGAGATTACAAGAGCTAGTTTTGCTGACAAAAAAATGCAGCCTGTGGCTTTATGAAATTCTTTTTGCTTCATTAACAAGAGCTGTGGGATTTTTTTACATTTACAAATTGACTGAAAGGATGCAGCAGAAGGGTTCCTTACTAAAGATTACAACTGAATGTTAACACTTCAGCCGCATACCACCACTGTTGTGCAGTCAGCACCATTAATTCCTCACTACCTCAAGTATCTTGTATGGAATTAGAATATGCATCTGTTTGAGTTTCTATCCATAGAGATAAGTAATAAAAATGTGTAATTAGCAGAAATGAGATAGTCCGCTGGCACTGCCTGACAGATCTTGAGTCTCTGGTTTAGATCTCTGCAGGGTGACTTCTGTGTGAAGTCTGCATGTCTACCTTATGTCCATGTGGGTTTTGCTGAGTGCTCTGGGTTTCTTCCACATCGCAAAGACATGCTGTAGGAGAGATGGCATTTCTTTAAACTGTAGATATGGGTGCTGCATGTAAGCATATGGCTGTGTGGGTGTGTTTTGCATGCAAATAAACTCAGCTGTGTGTGTGTGTGTGTGTGTGTGTGTGTGTGTGTGTGTGTGTGTGTGTGTGTGTGTGTGTGTGTGTGTGTGTGGGCGTGTGTAGATATAGACATATGTATACACACACACGCACACACACACACGCACACACACACACACACACACACACACACACACACACACACACACACAAATGTGTGTGTGTCTGTGTTGTATGGCATGTGCACATGTGTGTTTGTCTGTCTGTATATTAATGTGCTGCTATTTATCCAGTATTAGTTTTACTGGTCTTGACTCACTTTATAGTGGGTTGTTTTAATTAGGACACTCTAAGCTACAGTAAACTGCATCTAGCCCATGAAAACTAAACTTCAGTTGTCTACCTAAACTGACAGACCCAGTTGCTACCACCATGTGATACCCTACAACCCTGCAACATAGAACTAACTCATCTTCCTCCACCAATAAAATAGATACCCCTGTTCTCAACACCACTCCTGTCAAAGCCATGAACCAGCACTTCTCCTACAATGTCGGTATCGAGCATGATTGAGATGGGAATCTTCAGACAATGAAAGAATTGTCTCATGCTGTCTGACAACCACCAATTACTTAAAAATCATACTTTTCTGTGTGAGAAATGCATTTATATAATGTCCTTCAAGGCCAAAATCTCACATATAGACAACCAGGACATCAGGATTGTTGGCAGTACACCACACAACACAATTCACCACATGGGAGTTCTGTGAAGCTTGCCCTACTAGAAACTGTAAGTAATATATGCTTTTAATTAATACTTCTGCTGAGGTATAGCCAGTTGGTAACCTGTATGAGGAGTACAGGATATTAGAGCAAGCTATACAAATAATGATGCATGTTTGTATGATCAGTTATGTTTTAACCACCTTTAATTCTGTATTCTAGATTGCCATTAATTTGGTTCCTTGCATTACGTATGGCTAAATGTCTGCCATAGCAGAGTAGCAGTATATGAATCATGTGGTCTGCTTTCCTGTATACTATTCTACAGATTAAAAATAAAGAAGGAGCTGGTAGCACAACACCTTTGTGTCTGTCTTATTATTCCACAGTTTAAACAACAAAAGTTATATGGTACCACATGTTTATAGGTTCAAAGGTGTTTACTAAGCTAATGACCACAAGGGCCTTTTTAAGCCTAGCCATGCATCTCAAATTTCTGACAAGTTCTGGTACCCTTTTTGATGACCCCTCTCTGGGCTTGTAATGAAGGAGCCTCAATCCTTACCACTGACACTAGTGGGAGATCATTCACTTTCAGACAAATAGATACACACAGTATTTCCAGATGCAGCTCTCTGCACCAAGTACATTTTCCCTTAAAAGCACACAGGGAATGCAGTCATTCTGGGGTCTGGATTTCTTTATACCTGTCTCCCTCCAGGGCCCCAGTAAGGCTCCTCACTAGCACAGCTACAGGGTTAAGTCTTTAGCTAAGTGTTCAAGCCAAGTCCTCCAGCACCCTCTCTGTGAAACAAGTGCTTCATGTCCCTGTTCCCAGTAGCTGACATACTCACACTGCAAGATTTGATTTTCACACACACATACACACACACACACACACACACACACACACACACACACACACACACACACACCTGGGAAAGGCTGGCACAAATTTACCTTCTGTGCTCCCTTCTGCCCAGAGTATAATGTAGTTATCACTGCCACCAGACACTCCACAATCCACTAATCTAAGGCCCTTAACAAAGGGGTGTCCAATTATACTGTGTAATATTAATACTAATACAAATGGTAGCAGTTGACCAAGACAGCTAGGTCTTCAGGAGTGGCCTACACAGTGTCACCAAATAAATATAAGCACTCTCAAAGTTTAAATACTTTCTAAAAGGACCAGTCACAATAAAAGTTTTAAATATATTTAATAATAAATAATAAAACAGCATGAACATACTGAATATATATTTACAGTAAACCTCAGAGTTCAAATTACAGGAAATATTGAAAATAACAGTGATGGACAGAGTCAGAGAAATAAAGAAAAACAATATCTAAACTAAGCTTCACTATATTTTCCCGACTGAATCTAGGAGAATTACTATTCCCTACTTACTTAAAAGAGCAAGGTAGATGATGTGGTGAATGGCCCTTCTTGTTCTCAGGCTCAAGAGAGAGAATATTCAATATTGAGAGATTTGTCTTTGTAATATCTAAAATTTTCAAGATGGCAGGCAGAATGACCTCATCTGGTTACCTGATGTTAGGTTCTCACACTATTCCCCTTTGAAGCTTGAGACAGGATGTCAGCATAGATGTGATAAGATGCATATCTCATGTTTTTGCTAATGTTTATGGCAGTGCCTGGAGCTTCCCTTCTTTTTACTGAGCTAATGAACAAAGGCTTTTTTCAGACATGCTGTCTCTGGTCCTGTTCAGGGCTGTGAGATAAGCACTTCCATGGCCCAACATGTAGCCCAATTAACAGTATTTTTTTTTAAAGTAAGAAGTAAGCTAGCATTTTCACCCCTTCTCTTCCAGTGCCCTTTGCTAACATATATGCATATAGCCTCACATGCACATTCTTTCTCTGTCCAGCAGGACCCACTGTTGATACAACACTAGCAACTTTACAAGCACATTTTGAATTTCAAATGCCATACAGTTCTAATACATTTGTAACATAAGCATCTGTATAAATCAGTTTGATATTCAAATTCCATACATTTCTAATAAATTTGTAACAAAAGCATCTTGTATAACTCAGTTTGATATTCAAAGGACATATCATTTTTTACAGAACTCCAGCTAGCTATGCTGACATTAGCCCATATAATCACACCCTTGATAAGTGTAAGCAGGCGCTTGGGAGGAGAAACATTTATAAGCAGAGGCCTAAGAGATGAGCCATTCACAGGCTATCCGTGTCCATTACAGATATAGGTGCTAAACCAGGGATGACGTTCCTGTTCCCAATCCAATTGTCCAAGTTACACTTGAATTGGGCTAGGGAGGAACTCTGCTTCACATAGATAGGGTGCTTTTTCCAGAGAAGGTGTAATCTTTGGGATATATATACTCGTCTCTCTAGTAGGTCCTATTTATATCACATGCAAGATTTAAGTCTTTAGAATGGGTGATTCTGGTGCTGTCTGCTTTGCGGATATGCAGGAGGTCCATCAAAGTGGGATCTGATAATGCCTTGTATGCCAGATGTAGCTCTCCCTGCAATAGCCTGTAGGAGACAGAACACAAGGAAAGGGCATTAAGGCGGTCTGCATGGGACATATTACTTATTCCTTGCATTCGTTTAGTGAGGAACCTATTTGGATGTCCATTTGTTGGATATGCCTGGTAAGGCACATACCAAAGGAGGCATTATACTCACTGTTAGGTCTGATGAATCCCAAATACAGTGGAACAATGACTTCCTTGGATTAGATGCCACACCTTTGTTTATAAGTTACACAACACAGAATGATTTCCTCAGTACTGTAGACATGTGATGATCAAAGGCTAGATTACTGTCTTTGTGTGTCCCCAAACCCCTGACTACTGGATCAAGTCTTAGGGGCATGCTGTCAATATGACAGTTACCAGGGGTGGATACTTCCTGACTATTATGCATTTATTTGCATTTAGTTTGAGTCCATGGCTCTGAAACCAGTTGTTTGCCTGTGTCAGCCCTTCCTGAAGAACATTTGTGTTGGTGGGGGATTTAATGATAGCTCTTAATCATCTGCAAATTTAGTCAGCAAGAGGCCACTGACATTGGCTTGAATTCAGAGAAATAAATGCCATAAAGGAGAAGTCACAGGACCAGTCCCGGATGGACTCTGCTTGTGACTGGCCCCTTTGTAGAGGTGGACTCCCCAGTTCTAACTTCCTGGATCCTGTCTGTGAGTGAGCTGGCTATCCACTGGTTGACATAAGGGTTTGTACTTAACCTCTTAATTTTGTCAGCAATTCCAAAGTGGGTTATTGTGTCAAATGCCTTGGCCAGGTCAAGGTAGGCAGTGCAAACCATTTTGCCATCATCCATTGTTTTGGTGACCTTCTCAGAGAAGTCCACCATGTTGAGGAGGCATGACCTTCCTTTGATGAAATTAAACTGGGTTGAGTCCAGTGTTATTACTGATCATTTCCATAATAATTCTTTCCATGGCTTTGCATATGAGACTAGTGAGGCTTATGGGTCTGTAGTTGGCTCACCTTTGTGCAGAGGGATGACTGCTGTTGTTCTCCATTCCTGAGGCACAAAGCCTGTTTGGAAGCTATAGTTAAATAGCAATTCCACAGGGTGTGATAGGTAATGTTTCATGGTATTTAGAAGGCATCCTGGGATATTATCTTGGCCCATCGATGCAGAGTTCTTGTCCTTGGAGTGAGAGCATAAAGAACCTATTTCCTAGTGACAGAAGGGGAGTTATATTTGATGGTGTTTCCTGAGGGAAGACTGAGAGGAAACGAGGGGTAAAGTTGGAGCTGAATCTGTCGGCCAGGAGGTTTGCTGTATCTTTTGACTCGGTATAGGTGGTCCCATTTACAATGAGCTCTGCACACAATTGTGTATTGCCTTTGAGGTTGTGGAAATAGCTAAAGAATAACTTGTGGTTGTCCTTGGCCTGGGAAGCCAAGTTTACCTCAAATTTGGCTTTGGTAAACTTAAACTTTATTTGTCCTCTGAGTTGTTTATTTAGTTTGATAAGAGTGTGTTTATCCTGCTGGGGGCTGCACCTCCTAATTTCTGCCATTAGTTTCTTTTTTCTGTTATATAGCCTACTGGTGTTGTGATTCTACTAGGGTGGCTTGTTTTTTGAGTTAGTTCTGCAGTTCTTCCTGGTGGGTATAGTTGCCTCTATGCAGCTATTAACATGCTTGTGTAGGGTTTCTCTGAACACTTCTTTGTTCTCTCGGTTTAAGGGGGCTTAACATTTTGCCATGTTATCACTTAATGGCAGGAGGTTAGCCTTAGATTAGTTCTTGAATATTCCAGGGTTAGCTGGGCATTAAGTGTTTTATTTTTACTTCAAAGGAGACCATTTTGTGGTCTAACCTCACCAGAGAAGGCATTACACTAGAGGGTGTGCAAGAGTCTCCCATATTAGGGAGAGTGTGGCACACGTGAAGCAGGATGCATTTGTATGGTATAGCTAAAACCACCAGAAAATCTTTCTTCATTGAAGAAGTGACCAGAGAACTAGAATTTGTGGACCCAAAATTCAGTTTATTCCTGACAACAAGTGGAATACAAATATAGCCTGGGAAAGTTCAGTCTGCCACATTTTTGCATGCCAGTAGACAAAAAAAAATCATAAAAAAAGATCCTGAAAAGGAGAACAGATTTGAGTTTTGAGAGGGAGAGTGAAATTATAGCAGAGATGTTTTAGGGTTACTGTGAGTAAAGAATAAATCTGCCATATTTCCACTTTAATTCTTCATGAGAGCAAACAGAGTACTGATGCATATGTCACCGCACTATTTATTTATTTATTTATTTCAGTTTGATGACTGGGAAAGTCCACTGGGCTTTGAAAGGCCCATTTTCATTGGAGGCCCAGGGAGATAAGCTCCATGACACAATTACAGTAACAAGACAAATTACAATTCAAAAGTGTCAAAAATATTATCAGTAGCAAGCTAGATCTATCATTAAGAGGACATTGTTCAATATTTCTCGGGGTTTAAGGGGGCTTAACAATTTGCATAAAAATCAAGTTTAGTGTCGTGCTTAATTCATGAGAAACAGAATGAATCACGTGTGATATACAAAGCTTCACATAAGCTGTAGAATACTATGAATAACATATTTAACACTACTTAAAGTGATTGATATTTGCAGGACAAATTCAACTAATTTACCTCAGAAGAGTTTCTTGAATAATTAGATGTATGTACACTAAGGGGAATATCTTATCAGAAATCAGAAAATGAGCAAAAATAGAGTGAAAGTGAGGTATGAGACTAACCACAGTGAAAATCTGCATGAGATGCGGTTATAAGCATAGAAAAAGAAAAAGCCTGGCCTTTGCTTGGTCAGTTGTATAGAAGTTACTGTAAATGAAACCAATTTGCTCAAGTGTATGAAATGTGAGAACTGGAGCTATAATTGAAAAGAGTTCTGAGGAAAATTCCATGAAAAATAACATATTGCTGGCACAGTAAGTGTCAAGATTGCATGGTATGAAAGAATATGGCACAAAGAATTTGAAGCAAGAGCCTCAGAAATCTGAGGATTGAAGCACAAAACTAATCATCGAATTCAGAGTTTATACTACACAGTGGTATGGGGTATACTGTAATGTGTCTTCATGGTGTCAAAGCACTGAAACAGAAAGAGAGCAAATTACAGCCTTTGTGCAAGCTACTTACTTACTTACTTACTACGTTCATCAGATGATGCCAATGGTTCAGGACTTATTTAGTTGCAAGTATAAGATACAATCAGGTTCAGATAGACGAAAAAGAACCTATATCCATACTAAGTCATATGGCATGCCAGAAGCTTGACACTGACATGAATTTGTGATGTGTACATAAAGAGTGACTTGCAAATGTGATGATTTATTTACTACCCCGAGCTGTTTGCCAGAAGCTCATAATATTGATGTAAATCATATTTTCCATTCATGCAGGCTCCAAGGAAAGTTCCCAGAAAACTGAGATGCAGAACTCAAGTGGAACTGCACAGAATAGAAACTATGAAACAGATTGAGCCTGCCAAGACTCATATGTGCATAGATCTGCAAGTCTTAATTAATCAAATTTATACTCCTCGTACTAAAACAAGAACATTATTCTTTCACCGTAAGCAGAGATAAATGGCTGCACATTAAAGGTGGCTATGATCTTTTCTTCTTAACTCTGATCTGTAAAGTTCTGAAATGTCTCCACCCAACAACTTGACTAAGCTATTCATAAAATGAATTACTGCTTCTTTAGATCTCATTGAAACATTGGTACCACAAGGACTACCACTTCTGTTAGAACTGTGGAAAACTCTTTTAGTCCAAGAAACTGGGAAGCCTCAGTCTTTCCTTTTAAGTTTGGAAGAACAGTTTGAGGTGTTCATAAAATCGCTGGGAGAGCATACTGCTATGTGAGAATATCAGATTTTCTAGTTTGTAAGCATAAAATGTCTTCTTGTTTTTACTCTTATTTTATTACACTGGCATTTTAATTTAAATGCCAATGTAATCCCTGTACTCCTCCCTTATCAGACCCATTATCGAGTACACTGCCCCCTTTGGGATGAACCTTGCCAAACACATGCAACAATGGAGAGACCACAGAGGTTCCTGACCAGGAAAATCCAGGGTCTCAAACACCTGTCCTATACAGACAGGCTAAAAGCCCTGTCCCTCTGCTCTGCTCAGTCTCATATAGACTGCTCAAAAGTGACCTGTGTCTGGTATACAAGGCCATTTCAGAGCCAGCCTTGATGGAGTTGTTGCATATCCGTAAGACAAACTCCATTCACGCAACCTGCATGCAAGGCCTTAACCTGGTCTGTGACATTAATAGAACTTGTTGGAGGGATAGATTTGTGTCCCAAAGACTCCCCCATCTGTGGAATAGACTCCCTCTCCATGTCAAGCAGAATACCTCTCTAGCCCTCTTTAAAAGGAACCTGGATGACTGGATGGGAAACAGAAAATTTATCCCTGGGATACCACCTGTGTCCCTGCTGGACAGGGGAAACATGCGCTGACTTTGTGGGAACATGGGTGAAATTCTCAGCTAGGCTTATGAGGGCCTTTGGGCCAATAGCTTAGTATCATCCTATGAACCTAATATTTTTTTTTAGAGTTTTAAATATTCTAGCTAAGAAGAGAAAGCAAATGCTATGAATCTTTTTTACTTTCTTGTAAATAACAGGAGGTAAAAGCACTTCAATGTTTTCATGAGTGAGCTATCACCATATACTTGTATTGTTATTCTTATGCTACAGACCAGTATGCAAGGATTTCTGATTTTTTTGGTCTGTGACATTATATGTTCTCATATGTACTCTTTTTATTGCAGTGTAATTTTAATTTATGTTTTGTTGGAATTTCAAAAGTTCAAAGTTAGGGAGGAAAGGAAAACATGTTTCTTTTTACAAGGCAAGGGAGGAAGAGCTAGAAAATCGCAGTTTTACAAATGTTAAGGAAATAATGTCAAAGTTTTCTAGAGAAAGCTATCAGAACAGACTACTGAGAAAGTAGAACTTGACTTGCCCCTCCTTTACATTAATATAACCTTGAAATCCCATACCATTTCATCTTGCTAGTGACCACTACCAGATCACACCATGGAAGCTCTTCTTTTTACCCACTCTAACATATCTTCCCATCCACTAGTTGTATAATTCAATATCCACAACTTTAAACATTTTCCATCTTACTTTTAACAACACCCCTGTTTAGTACCAGTACCTACTTCAGCACAGCAAAATAACTATAAACAGATAATTATAATGCACACAATTCATTTTAAAAGAAATCTTATTTCAAAATGTACCACTTTATTTGCACATTGATGGACATAAACAAATTATATCACCAGTAGCACAGATTTCTCAAATCATATTTTTACATACGAAAAACCTTACTATAGATTATGCATTAAATACTTCATGAGATAACTGCAAAATACTTTATATAAAATGGCTGTTTTCATGCAATCTAATAATTACCTCAAACTCACAGAAAATACAGTTCTTTATGACATGTACTTGAATATCTTTAAGAGATAGAAGCCATAACTGAATACAAAGTTCATGCTCTTAGTAGCAGACACATTGTGGGTCCTAAGATGAATGAGTGGCTACCAAAAGTCCTGAATTTCTATATTTATTAATTTTATTATGGAATTTCAGTTTTCTGTACTATATCCTTTACTATCCTTTACTATACATATATATATAAATATATATATATATATATATATATATATATATATATATATATATTTATATGTAAATACATATCATTGCTAAAATTACAACTACTATCATTCTTTGGTTTGTACTCTTATCTTGTTCACTTTTTGTTCTGTACTTCTTAATTATCTGTTATCGCATTACTACTGCTTTTTGAATTGTGTCGTGATTAATTATTAACTATGTTAACATTTGTTCTTGTGTTTGTAAATCTCTGGAGCTTTTCTCCTCGGGTCTCCAGTGAAAGTGGGCCTCTGGCTCAGTTAGACCAACCCGGTTAACAAATGTCAAATAAATAAAATAAATAAATATACCCTCAAAGAAGGCTGTTTAATGGAAGATGGAGATAGAAGGCTGTTTAATGGAAGATGGAGATAAGTCCAAATCCAGAATACCAACTGACGTTGTTACGCAAAGTCCAGTGTTCTCTGTTATCACCTGAAACCTACTGCCACTAAATATGAATAAAACTGAAAAGCTTTTCATTATTACTGAGCAGATCACTCAGTTGTTCGTAACATTAATTAGAAAAATTACCACTGAATGTGGAACACTGAGGAACATAGACTTTTTAACACTCCAAATGAGGAAAATTCTTCATAATGAGGTCACTTGAGAGGTATGAGTAACAATAATATGCTTTCTCTCTATTATTTTTAGCTTTACCCATGTTTATTGAGCAAAGAAGTTGAGAGCTGTGGCCGAGGTGATATGCAGCAGCTCCCAGACGTTACGCAACTGCTGTACCATTCTGAGAACTACACAAAAACACTAATGTGGTCCTGTGTTCTCCATGATAACCATTTGTTGTAAGGTAAGAAGGGATATGTTTATGCATAGTCCTGTAGTTTTAACTTCTACTGAGACTCCTGGTTTATGTGGGAGTATACAGGCATGTATCCAAATTTTAGGTATGTATTGTTCAGTTATAAATCAATTTATAGGACAGCAATGGAACATGCAGTGGGTGCAGTGGCTTTGTGAAGATAATCCCCATGTAGATTATCTTTTTAGAGTGTGGCTTTGTGAAGATAATTCCCATGTAGATTATCTTTTTCTAGAGTGTGGCTTTGTGAAGATAATTCCCATGTAGATTATCTTTTTCTAGAGTAGTAGGTTCAACAGTTGGTAGCAATTGTTTGTCTTTTTGGACTTATATGGTGTTTAAACTGAAGGTGCCCTGTGTTGTTTGTGATGAAGCTTTTGCACTCATTTGAAATGTTTGTGATATATTCTATAAAGTGGATGTTTATTATGTATGCTGCACTGTAGTTTGTCTCTCCTGGGAGCAGGTTTGATTGCAATTTTTGGCATAGAAGCCCAGTATTGCGTTAGATAACATTTGCCATTCAGATGTTGTTTGTTAAAGTAGGTTCTTTTGTTTTTTTTCATTCTTTTGTATTTGTATGTGTTTTTTATTGCTGCAGCTAAGTATTGAATTCTTCCATTTGAACCAGACTGTATTTCTTAGGGCATATTTTGTTTACCTTCTTGTGACAGCCACGGTGTTGGTCTTTCTTCCTAAATTTGTCTGTAAACCTTAAATCCTAGGTCTTTGAAATAGTAAACTTTAAACTGAGATTTAAATCTTTTGTTACATTTTGTTTTTAGAATTAATAAACAGTCATCAGACCACACCCTGGTTGTCCAATTACTGTTTTCCTGTACGGACCACAAGATAATTGGCAGCCAAAATGTTATTTATTCTAGAGAAATTGTTGTTCTTTATATTTATATGGGTTAATGTTATGCATATAGGATCTTTAGTGTCTAGCTATTTTAGTATTATTAATTTTCAAAAAATGAATAAATTTAGTGAAATAAATTTCTAATAATACATGATTTTGCAAAAGGATTTGTTTTGCTCTTTGTGTAATGCAATGCTGATATCTTGAGCTAATATGATTATGTAATTAACTACATAACCTAATCCAGTTTGGGTATCTATCTGTGAAATGGTCTGTATAAGCTTCAGGATAAGTTAGATATTGAAGCAAATGTATCTTCTTTAGGTCTCGTGCAATTTCTACTATAATAGTTACGCCTTCCTGGCTTGAAAAAGTATACAAGATTTTGATGTATTTATTTAGTATTAATATAACTACTCCCATTTCCCCTGTGTCATCCACAATAGTAGTAAATAAAGTACAGATATGCTTTTACATCATTTACTCACAATAAACTCATGCTTTCTCAGAATATTTTTGTGTATACAGCACTTTTAGTGTGTTGCAGATAATATAAAAATTAGCCCTTTTGTATGCATATTTAACTTATTTATGGTTAATGAATAGAAAAATATTGATCTTGAGTGCATTTTTCTCTGTGGAGAAGTAAATCAGTTCTGTCATTTATGCAATTCAGCTTTCACTGCATCAGGAGACAACCCACCCTCAGCTGCAAGACAAGTAACACATACAAGAAAAATTAAAGAAGAAAAAAAAGATGCCATAATTTGAAAAGAACATCAAGTTCCTGAGCTTCTCAGGAACTTAGAAATTAAGAGTACAGGGCAGGCATTTGACTGGTGTATAGGTTTCTGATTAGAAATAATGAAAAAAGTGTTGCTTTCTTGCCCTATTGACATAAGGAAGGCCATTATACATCATCCATTTATAACATCTTGTGATGAAGGACATTGGTCCCAAACCCACATTCTGTGGTGTGCTAAGATTTCTACTGAAATATTTACCAATGACTTTAAGTTGTGATCTAATTTAATACAGAAGTTTTACAACTTTAGTAATTGGTGCCATATAAAATGTCTTTTTACTTAGTACTTTCTTTTTAGTCCAAGCAGAAAACAGGTAAAAAGCATCATAACGTCCTAACTAATTCTTTGAAGTGTTGTCTGCATAATGCCTATGAGAAACAATAAGAAAACATACAGAAAAACATAAACAGCCTCCCATGGAGTCCTAAACATTCACAATATGATGAATGCCAAGCTGTAAAATATATTAGTGATATATCAATAGTAAAGGAAATACACCAGACCCCTTCAGCAGACCACATGTAAAATGAACGGACTAGAAACAGCACAGCTGAATAACCCAAGTGTAGTTTAATTTCTAAATAAGCAAAATTATTTTAATACCATTTCAAGGAATTCTTGAATAACATATATCTCAATGACATTCTTGGTTTTGTCCTTAAGTAACATATTATGAAAATGTTGCAAACCCTCATCATGTGGAATCACTGAGAACAAGTTAATCACATCTATGGTAATTAATCTAACATATTCCCTGAATGAAACAAAATTTAACAAATGTAACAAATGTCTTGAGTCACACAAATAATGCCAATGAGGTATATATTATCTAAGAATTCCTTGAAATGGTATTAAAAATTATTTTGCTTATTGTGACAGTAGAAATAAAACTGCACTTGGTTATTCAAATGTGCTGTTTCCAGTCCATTTATTTCATTTGTGTTCTGCTAGAGGAATCTGATGTGTTTCCTTTGCCACTGGAGTTTCACCTTACATTGGGCAAGCAATGAGTATTACTGATATATATTTACCAAAGTAAAGAGTTTTATCGTATGTAAACATTTTCAAGGGTAACCATTTGAAATGTGGGGGCCCCCTTCAGAGAGTCCTGAAATAAGGAGCCTGAATGGATGAAAAAATGAACTTGCATTTATCAAGTCAGAATATTCCCTTTTTTCCAAGGTTTGTTAATTTTGGAGTTGTTATATACAACTTTAGGGCATGCAGGGGAGACAAGCCTCATTGCAAAAAACAGTGTTTATAGGGGAACAGCAACATTTGATATTTGCTTGTCTCCTGCATTTCAGTCTTTTTTTCTAGTGTATTGGCAGTCAGTATTATGAATGATTTCAGTAGGGAACCCGTTTTTAAGTACTGTAATATTTATTGTTTCATCCATTATCAGCACACACAACTGAAAAAATGTTTATGATTCCTATTTCTTTAGGAGAAATGACCCTCAGAAGCAATAGTATAATATGTTTGGACTTATTTTGAATGTGTATGCATGTTATCTCTCTCTCCACACACACACACACACACATATATATATATATATATATATATATATATATATATATATATATATATATATATATATATAAATAAATAGATAGATATGCTTATAATCTGAAACAGTGGACACTAATATGACCAAATGCTTTTTCCGGCTGTGAATAACAGCAAACACACATATTAGAGAATTTTGTTTTCAATGGGGTTTTTGCCAGCAGCATTTTATATGAAGTCATGATGCAGCCCTTATACCACTATTCTGCAATCTCAGAGTTAGTATATACAACCAGCAGGGGGGTGTGGGGGTACATGGTGGTATACCTCTCAACGGTACAGATTTTTGCAGAATGTCCAGATTTTGGCCTCATATTTTTGGTCCATTTTTCATAAAATTGTAGTTTTCTGGCACATTAGTGGTAAATCATTAAAGATTGAAGATAGAAAATAATGACAGACATTTGAGTTTTATACTTCATATCCTTCAGAAAATTCATGCTAATGCAAAATTTGTTATTCGATCAACTTTCTAAGTATGTAAGAGAAATTTTTAAAAATTGTCCCTATTTTTGGGTCCTTTGTCCCACTTTTCTATATGGTTTTGTCCAGATTCCTTGTTCTAAAAGGTTGAGAGGTATGCATGGGGGCTTGCCTACCTGCAAAAGAAAAATAGTTTTAATTTCTGTTGTTGGTCATTTTAGATTCAATGTAAAATTATCGTTCTTTTATTGCTCACTATTGTGAGAGTTCAATATTTGATGAGACATCATCAGCACCAGCCCCCTTTTTGCTCATGGGTTCTGAGTCTCATGCCACCTGTCACCATCTTTCTTGATTCAATGCCACTATCCTACTTTCTTCAACACTCATGTCTGACTGTCACTGATTTTCTCTCACACAATCCATCCACCTCTTTATTGGATGTCCTCTTTTGCTCTTGCTTTCTTACTGTCTGTCCCAAATCTTCAACAGCTTGTCTTCTGCTTTTCTGCAAATGTGCCCAAAATACCTTAATCTATTCTCTTTGACCATCTTTGCAAATGAAGCAAGTTTGCTTTCTGCTTTGATGTTCCCATTTCTTCATCTTTTCTAGTTGAGTTGCTACAGGTTCCTCAATAAAGTTAAGAGTCTGGGAACTTTAGCCATAACTTATTTTATGTTCTGCATTTTGTTGTTTAAAAACTTCTATAGTTTAATGAACACTTTATGAGAAAATGTTAAACTGTCAAGTTTCACACTCATATCCAAAACAACATTTTCAAACAGACTTGCACAATGACAGTCAATGTGTTTATACTGAGGTTCTTTGATAGTTAACTGGAAATCTGATTTGAAAATGTCAATAAAGGGCAAAGGCTTAGAGGAAAGTTTGCAATAATATTTTTGGATGCAGTTGTGCAGGGATAACTATAGTTCATGACGTGGTGAATCGTACATATGCTAAAAGTTTGGTGTGAAGCTTTAAAGAACTGGCAATGTTTCATATTCATCTCTAAAACAAAATGTCTGGTTCGAAATGCACAAATGACAGCCATGTAGTTCATAAGATGGGAACTGTTAGACTGCTTGCCAAAATTTTCCAAATAGAAAAATTAAGAACTGATGAATTGTCATGGTCAGTTTGTAGAACAATACTTTTAGATAGAAATGTTTGGTGGAACTTGGCATAATTCCTACAGTGTTGGCTCATATTCAGTAGTTTGAAAATTGGGTCTGAAAAATCAGACACTTCTAAAACAACATTTAAAGTGAATTGCTCAAATGTCTGTCATGGTTCATGGGGTGGTGTCTCCCAGATGACAATGAAAATCTGGAGTGAAGATGATTTGTTTATTTCCAGTGATGACACTGCTGTGCAGCGTAAGTCGGGTGTTGCACTATGAGTGCACTGTCCTTGTGTGAGAAGTTAAACTGTGGTCCCATATGCCTGAGTTGGTGGTAGCCTAGGTGGATGCAAAAGATCCCTTGACATCTGTAGAAATGAGTAGTGAAAGATCTGTGATGCCCTGGTCAAATTTCAACTATTTAATATAAATACCGTCTTGGTCCCCACTGAAAAGACACTGCTGTCTAATGGGACTAAGCTGGTCAACAGAGCATAAACAAATAAATAAATAAATGTTAAAGAAACAGTAGAATAATGCACATTTTCCCATTGAAGAAATAATCAGAATTTCATTATTTCAGAGGATAAAGATGAGTTTTAAAGATGCATTCATTCAGAGGGACTGGCACAACTATTACTTCTCACAAGTTGAGGGACAAGCTGATGACAGATGGGGGAAGTAGCCTGCAATAGGTGGAGTTGGGGAGTTGTTAAGAAAGGAGCATCATTTTCCCATATCTGTGTTTACAAATCAAATCATATTGCTCAGCTAGAATGGTTCCAAAGATACCTTCCCAAGAAAATTAAAGGCCTTAAATCTTTAAACTATGCTGATAGATTATCACAACTCTTATACTCAACTGCCTACAAGCTGCACTGAAATTTCTGTCTTACTTTTTAAGTCATGAAGAACCCAATCTTGTGTAAGACTGACATGTGTAAGACTTATTGTATGTTTTGCATTTTGTTGTTTATACAGGCTTTGCTGTATCTGGGCTGTGTGTAGTTCCTGTGTTGGCCATTGCCTTACTTGGATAGAAGGAAGTTTCTGAGCTCACCAGTGGGAGTGGGGAGCCTTGAGCAGCCTATCTGTCCCTGGGGGAAGTGATCTCAGCACTTGAGCTGTAATTCATTGGTTGCCTTGGACCATTTCCAGCTCTTTTCAAGTTCCCTGTATAAAAATCCGCCTCAGGGCGTTTTTTTTTGGCTATATACCCAAGCAGAGCTCCACGTGGTCCTGCAGAGGGGTCCTGGCTACAGAGAACTGAAAGAAGCGACCACTTTCCTGATTTAAGTACTTTTGGCTTTTTTATCTGCATTGTCCTCTCTGGCTTTCATTTAATAAGATACAACTGTTTTTGTGCTTTGCTGCTGTATTCTAAAGTATCTGCACTTAAAAGTAGTATTTTGGTCGACTCTGGTCGAATATTACTGTTTTTTTGATAATTTAATTGCTGAGGCTACTCACTAAAGTGTGCTAGCCTGTGTTAATCGTTTTTACTGTTTGCCTGACTGCATTTCTGTGTTCTTCTCTAAAAACAAAAAAAAAATACTCGTTTTCCCGCCTTTGCTCGACTAGTTAAGACCAGTATACAGGCTTTGCTGTATCTGGGCTGTGTGTAGTTCCTGTGTTGGCCATTGCCTTACTTGGATAGAAGGAAGTTTCTGAGCTCACCAGTGGGAGTGGGGAGCCTTGAGCAGCCTATCTGTCCCTGGGGGAAGTGATCTCAGCACTTGAGCTGTAATTCATTGGTTGCCTTGGACCATTTCCAGCTCTTTTCAAGTTCCCTGTATAAAATCCGCCTCAGGGCGCTTTTGCTTGGCGGTCGGGCACCTAGCGCAGCAGCGGTTATACAGGTGTAAACTATTCTATACAGGTTTTAACTTTTTTTGGCTCCGCCAAGTCTGCTCTTCAATTTTTCCCTTAGAAACTCTACTCAGTCTATCTAGCTGTATATATCAGCACTTGTTTTTCGGAACTTCTATCCTTAGCAAGCACTCATAAAAAAAAACAAGCACTCTTACCCTAAAGTAAGCACTACAGGTATCCACTACCCCTGTGAATCCCCACTTCCCTTAAAGGCACAACACTCCTTAAAATATTCTAGTATGTCGAGCGGTAGACCACTAGCATCCTCTCTTGTTCAGCTGGTTAATCTGGGAATCTTAAGACAATGTTACAATTGTCTCATGTACACAGACAACCCTCTCCTCCTTCCTACTAACACATATACTTGTGAGAGATGCAACTATATAGCCAGACTGGAGGCTGAACTCTCTCAACTCAGGACTGGCAAGACCAGTCAGGAAGAGATGGTACCCACACCCAAAGCAAAACCAGTCACACATATAACCACCACCAATGCAAACCAAACACATAAAAACACAAAGACATACTCGGAGGCTCTTATAAAAAACTTACCAAAACAACAGAGGCCTCCAAAGCAGACACCCAGAAATACACCCCCACAAATTACAACACCTACAACACATACCTCAAGCAACAGGTGTGTCACACATTCACAGCCCCTAAGGCAAAATACTATGCCAGAGACATTAGTAATAGGTGACTCTATAGTCAGACACACCGATGTTCCACTTACCAGGCTGAACAAGGAGAGGGTAACGGTGAGCTGCCTATCGGGGGCTAGGATCCGCCACATTACACACGCACTCAGGTCACTCCAAAGCAAGTACAAATATGATTCAGTCATTGTCCATGCGGGTGTGAATGACCTGAGACGTACCTCCCTGGACTACATGAAAAGAGACATTGAGGAGCTCTCCGATTATGTAGCCCAGACTGGTATGACCCTGACCCTGAGCAGCATCCTGCCTTCGCCAAGAATGATGCCTCAGTACAAAGACAAAATGATCAGTTTTAACAATTGGCTTAATCACTGGTGTCATTCTAGGGGATCCAATGTCTGTCAGCCTGGGATGATATGCTGGACAAGCCACGTTGCTTCAAGGGATGGCTTGCACCTGTCACCACTGGGCTTCCGGATACTGGCCAAGGCTCTTGCCACCCCATAGTGCCTTTTTAGGCAATGCTCAAAGGACAAATCAACCTCCATAAAAACAAAATGGAAAAAAATTAAGGGTAATGCTGCTCAACGCCAGAAGTCTAAATCTCAAGATGCAGGCACTCAAGCACTTCTCAGTATGGAGAACATCGATGTCTGTGCAGTAACTGAAACCTGGTTCAAGGCTCCTGAGAGTACTCCAGCACTACCAGGCTATACCTCATATCATGCGTTCGCCTCAAGTTCCAGGCGAACCACAAAGGAGGGGAGTGTCCATTTTCATAAAAGACACCTACACCTCTCGATTGGTGGCTGCTCATGAAGCATCAGAAACCATACAAGTTTTACTCACCATAGGTAAAACTGCCATACAACTGGTCGCATGTTATAGAACACCCTCCCAATCCCAGGAATCCCATCAAGCATTCCTGAAAACACTGGAGGATATGAATGTCACACCAAACACCATCATATTGGGTGACTTCAATTACCCCAACATAGACTGGGCCCACTATTCTAGCCCTAACACCATGGCCCAAAGATTCCTGGAATTCATAAACTCAAATGCTATGGAGCAACTGGTCACCTCTCCTATGAGGAGAGATAATATACTTGACCTGATTATCACAAACATGGGGTCCAAATGCTCCGCACCGGATATAAACCCCTCACTAGTAAGATCTGATCATAAACTGATCACGTTGGATGTACATATCCCACCCCCAGACACAGAACAAAAGACCACAGTGAAAAACTTCTCAAAAGCTGACTTTGAGCTCCTTAAGTCGGAAATGATATCCTTTAAGCCTACTGGGTCAATGGAAACCACATCCCAAAATGCTGAATCCTTCACAAAAACCTTCTATGGACATCTCCAGGAATGCATGGATCAGGCAATCCCAACTAAAACCAAGACCCTCTCCACCAAGGGAAAACGCCGGTTTGGTGGACCCGCTATAAACAAACTGTACAACAAAGAAGGAAGCTGCTGCAGGACAGAGCCAAATCCCACAAGGGAAAGGCTTCCTGATCAGCACAAGTAAAAACTACGCTCTCTCATAAAAACATCTAAAGCAAACTTTGAGAAAAAGATTGCCAAGGATACCAAAGACAATCACAAAGCCTTCTTCAATTATGTCAGAACCTTGGGAGGAAATTCTCAGATATGCTCTGAGCTGGTACACAATAACAAAAATTCACTGACCCTACTGACATTGCCAACATTCTGGCAGATAGGTTCAGTGCAAATTTCTCCCTCCCTCACCCCTAAAGATGAAGTAACTATCCCTGCTGAATGTAACCTACCTGTCATCACAGACACACAGGTGAAATCAGCACTCAACAAGGCAAAAAACACAGCATCTATGGGACCCGATGGTATCCCCGGTTGCGTGTTACGTGAACTCCAAGATGAACTAAACCCGCCCTAAGAACTCTATTCAATCTTAGCCTCACTACAGGATATGTACCTGAACACTGGCGCACAGCAACAGTGGTCCCACTCCATAAAGGGGAAATTCAACTGACCCAGGTAACTACCGCCCCATAAGTTTGACCAGCCTGATCTGTAAGGCTATGGAAAGGATCATCATGGAACTCATAAATGGCGACATTGGTGATCTGCAGACCCTTGATCCCACACAGTTCGGTTTTGTAAAAGGCAGATCCTGCCTCTTAAACCTGGTTGACTTCTTTGAGACAGTCACTAGTGCCATCGATGAGGGCAAGGCTGTCCACACTGCCTATTTGGACTTGGCTAAGGCCTTTGACACAATACCACACTCTGGCATCATTGACAAGCTCAGCAGCCTAAATGTAAATCCATATGTCACAAGATGGGTAGCAAATTGGCTAAAAACAGAACCCATAAGGTTAAAATTGCTGGAGCCATGTCAGACTCAAAACCCGTCACAAGTGGTGTCCCACAGGGCTCAGTCTTGGGTCCACTCCTATTCGGCATTTATTTTTCAGATGTGAAAGCAAACATGGAAGGATTATGGCTGACAAAGTTTGCAGATGACTGCAAACTGGCGCCATAGTGGATTCACCTGCTGACACACACATCCTACAGAAAGGTCTCACTGAAACGGACAACTGGTGCCGGAATCATGGCCTCAAACTTAACGCCAAAAATGTATAGTCATCCCTTTGGGAAAAACAAAGTACCCACAAACTATCACGTAGACAATAACCCACTGAATACAGAAGATGTAATCAGAGACCTGGGGACTCAAGTCGATAGTGACCTCTCCTTTGACAACCATGTTGCCAAAGTGGTCAGAAAGACTTTCTACCTAGCCCATCTCATCATGAAGGGATTCTCATCCAGATCAAAGGAGGTCATTGTACCTCTGTATTCCTCCCTCATCAGGCCCATGATCGAATATAATGCTCCATTTGGGATGTATCTCACCCGGCACATGCAGCAACTGGAAAGACCCCAGAAGTACCTCACCAAGAGGATCATAGGTCTAAAACATGTGCCTTATCCAGCTAGATTAAAGAAACTCCAGCTCTATTCAGTAGCATACCGCCTGCTCAGAGGTGATTTGTGTCTAACATACAGGGCCATGTCCAACCAGGAATTGATGGACATGCTCCATCTCAAAAATCCAAATCCACCAGAACCACACGAGCTAAAGATTTCAACCTCTGCACAAATATGAATAGGACATGCTGGAGGGATAGATTCATAACACAGAGGTTACCCATACTCTGGAACAAAATCCCAGTTCACGTGAGACAGAGCCCTTCATTGGCACTGTTCAAGAAAAATCTCGATGCATGGATGGGAGATCGCAAGTTTACCCCGGGAGTGACCTCAGTGTCACTACTAGACAGAGGTATAGTTTACTAAATAATGGGGTTCCACATGTGTCACTACTAGAGAGGCGCAACTACATAGTATGGGGTGGCGTAAAGCCACATCACTGTTGGCTAGGCTTGTAAATGCCCCCGGGCAGATAGCCTAGTACACTACTATGAAACTATGAAACTATGAAATATAGATACATAGAAAGATATTACATTAAGAAAGTCACCACTTATGATCACAAAGGTGTGGGACTGGCAGAACATTACAAATGGTGTCAGAAAGAAGTGTAGCAAACAGATGGTGCAAGGTGAAGAATCCTACAAGCAGGACAAACTAAAAATGTAACAGATGGAGAAACTACAGCTGATGAATTTTGAAATGTTCCTGAACTTATCAAAGTTGCAGGTTAGCATTTGTTCCCATAAGCCATGCCAAACAGGCTCATAGCATGTTTGAATTTTATTAGCTCATAAAAAAATTGAATATGTACTAAACTGTTTGTGGTGCAGAGAAAACCATTTGCATGTGCCTCCTTCGGAGTTTGGAGAGGGGTCAAAATATACAGAAAAAGACACTGGTGTAAGATAAAGAAGTGGATTATTCTAATGTGGCAGACAGGACCAAAGATGAGTTGGATTTGAACAAGTGATGAGAATAGGAATGGGGTGGAATACTGTATGGACAGCAACTTAAGGAAAACATAGAAAAGAAAAAGAAAAAGAAGAAAGTCCAATGGGACCAGAACAAGAATATGGTACTACCTGTTAAGGTAAACATGAAGGCATGCAGGAGGGAGAGAGGATGAAACAGAACAGTGGTAAAGGGCAATCAGAGAAACAAAAACAAAAGGTTGTTGAAAAGGAATGAAGGGCAGGGACAAATGCATTTTAAGTACATAGCTTAAAGACTAAAATAAGGAAATGTTATGGCCTGGAGGAGTAAGAACTAGAAGATCAAGCAAGAGATGGAGAACACAAAGGTCTTGAATGGATTCTTCAGCTTGTCTTCTCAAAAAATGGATTAGTGGGTGCCAGGCTGATGGGGATGTAGACTGTAGGGAGACCAGTGGACAAGCACATGTAGAAAGAGGGAAGAGGTAATGTGTGAACTTACTGACCTATCAGAGGACAAGGCACAGGGACCAGATGGACTGCTACAAAGGGCCTCCAGGAAAATGGTCAGTACACTGCTGGATTTTCCTGTCAGTCAGAGATCTTCGAGTGATCACTAGTCACTGAAGGAATGCACAGCAAATGGATGACAGCAAACTGTTTCCTTTTTATACTGGGAAGGGATCAAAGTTTGGGAAACTAAATGCCTGTTTGACAAATAGAAACAGCAAGGAAAACCATGGAGATAATCCCAAGGAAAATAGTCACTGGTTTCCTAGGAGGCAATTTCCAGGTCTACAGCCAGCATGGATTTAGAGCTAGAAGCATCTGTCACTCAAGCCTGACCTACTTCTAAGAAAGTGTTGTGGAAATATTTAGCAAGGGATTACTGATAGACATGATATAATTATGCCTAACCAGGGTGTCTGATTCAGTCTCACATAGGTAGCAAGTGAGAAAACTGCAGGTTTGTGTACAAAACTGAGAATGAGGAGTTAGACTGCTGGGTAGTTGAATGGGATGATACAAACGGTTGTGATAAGAAAGATGGTACCATGAGTAAGGGAACTGACCAGTGCAAAAGAGAGTGGGTCTGCTGTGTCTCTAGTGCTTTACACTGTATTTACTTCAGATATAACAGAGGGAATAGAGAAGGATTAAACTCTTCATGGAAGACTCTAAGCCATCTGCAACACTGCAGGATGCAGGGGTAGAAGAGTCTAAGGAAGGATTTGGAAAGATTATGAAAATGCATGGAAAGGACTAGATAAATGCAAAGTACATGAGGAGTACAGCTGAATGCAGGAGAGCAGAAAAAAGATTTGGAGATATTGATCATACCAGAGATGGGCCACCAGTAGTAATGACAGAGAGGGCATTAGCAGCTGCTAATGGAAAGCAGGTCTGCCGTCTTACAGGGACAGCTCTAAGAATAAATAGGAAATGTTCCTGTTCTGCAATGCAATAGCCAGGCCATACCCCAAATACAATGTACAGTTCTGGAGAACATACCTGGGATTAGCTAACAGAAGCAGTGAAAGACAGGCATGAAGGAAGGGAAAGCAGAATATCAAATGGATTTAAAGGACAGAATACCCAGATTATGTGTCTTCTTTAAGTCACAAAATATAACTAAAACACAGACATGGCCTAGTTGTAACAAACTATGTGAATGCAGTCCCTAAGATCTATGTCCACTAGTACTGATCTCTGTACAAGTCCTAACCATATCTTGAAATTCTACTGCACAGTTTCGGGCAGGCTATACTACTGATGTTTGTTGAAATTTAGTAGTACATTAAATGTGGATTTTTCTGAATGCATATTTTTAGATGAGATATAGTTCAAAGCTGTATCAACAGATTATGTTTTTCTTTCACAGTAGTTATGACACAAATGGAAATTTCAGAAATGTCAGAATCATGATTTTTTTTTGCTTCAGAAATGAAACAACAGAGTAAAAACCTAACATGGAAAATGGACATTTTATTGCTGCTTAACATTACTGCTGAAAAACAGATCCAGATTTAAAATATACTTGTACTGCATATCTAATGAGCAACCCTCAGTACTTCTCTGTACAGATACTGAGCATAAGTGCAAAAGTAGCCTGGTACTGTATCACACAGACCTTTAACCAAGAGCCAGGGGAGATCTGATATGGCATAAACTGAATTTAAATTGCTTTTTGTCTAGACTCTAGTTGGCTGGTGACTGACCCTACTTCTCCCAGAGCTCACCAATGCGCCATGTAGCCAGCTCTGAACTAACAAATTGGGATAAGACTGACAACTGTCACTCCAGACCTTTTAAGGATACAAAATCAATTCATAATGCATAATATTCTGCAGGCCAGCTGTAGAGGGCATCGAAATATCAACCGAAATGCAGAGAAAATGTGACTAAAATATTTTAACTCACCTGTTAAAAATTATCCTAGATTTTCTGGCATACCTAATCAGATTTCTATCAGTCACAGTACACAATTCATAATTCTGTATCTCTGTCCTTCAGGAAACATAGGGTGATTATTTCCTTTGTTGACTGGGATAGTCCTACTAGGCTAGTGACTTCATTTCAGGGAAGACGTGAGGTGGCATTTATACTGACTAGGGGGAATTTGGCTTGCGAACCAGGGACATTTTCAGACTCTTTTCTATAAGTGCTGTGTGATCTTTTAGATCCATATGAGTTATCATCAACTTAGACATTGGGCCTTAGTTTAATATCTCATCCGAAGGACAATTTGGACAAGCTCATGCAATCACTTCATTTTCCCTGCTCTTATCGTTGTATTTTTATTCCTTAATTTTCTATCAGGATAATGTTGCATCTAAAATGTGTTATGTTTCTGTAAACTGCTAATTATTTGAAGACCTGACATTTCCCATGTGATTAAATCACTTGACTGCATCTCAGGGCATATTACAGGAAAGGTGGAAAAATATCCTAATAATCCACATCCATTATACTTCATTACTTAACTATCACATCTTTAATCAGGTCCGTTGGTGCAGAA
Organism: Protopterus annectens; assembly: GCF_019279795.1. Taxonomy (NCBI): domain Eukaryota; kingdom Metazoa; phylum Chordata; order Ceratodontiformes; family Protopteridae; genus Protopterus; species Protopterus annectens. The sequence goes on from NC_056743.1 coordinate 1,575,357,223, forward strand.
GGTTCTGAATGACTGTAATATATCTAGCTGAAAAGATTTAATCCAGTGGCTTGTAGGAGGAAGATGCTGAAACAAGTTGTTGACAGTTGTCCTCCCCATTTCTTCTTCTTTACTCCTTGCTATGCTTTCTTTTGTTATCCTCTCTTCTCCTCTCCTTTCCTCTCCCTTCCCCTATCTTCAGGAAAGACTGACAGCAATATAATCAGATGGATGTGATGTGTGGTGTCAATGTTGCTAATATGCACAGCAGCATATATTTCTGGCGTCCAGCTAGTAAACAGTCAAGCATGGTATCATTGCTTTCCCTAAAGGTACTTACAAATATTCTTATTCAGCAAGACCTCAGCGCAGGGAAGGAGAACAGAAGTCTGGATAAACGGAAAATAGTTTTCCAGACTGTCAACAGCTCAGAGTTGGTCAGTGGTCCAAATGTTAGAGAGGTGATTTGCTGCTGAAGCACTACTAGACAAGCTCCCCATCTTTGATAAAAGGTACTGTGATAAATGTTGCAAAATCTTTGGGAGAATCAGAGAAGTGGTTCTGGATACATGTTGTGCTAGGACAGTCTCGGCAAGAGAGTCTTAGCATTTTTCAGGACAATCCTTTGGAAGAGACATTAATTCAAGGCCCCATCTCCTTGAGTTGGTGGTAGCATAGGTAGATGTAAAAGATCCCACAGCACATATAGCAAAATAGTAGGGATCATTTATTTAAAAACAACATAAAAACATATTTATATAATTACAAAATGTGCATATTTACAGGCACGTATATACACATTTCTATTATTTTACTATTTATCATTCTTTCATAACAACCTTGTTATCATTCTTCCATAACTGACCCCCACTTTTCTTCCACAACTGTAATTTAAATTTTTCGTAATATATCTGCCAAAATCCATTTCCCAGTAAACAAAATTTCATTCAATCTTTCATTCAAAATAACCCATATTACATAAAATAAATTCTTATCTACCCTTCTGACATATTCTTTCTTCTCGCTCTTATATTGTCCATACATAATCATACTCATATAGATATTATGTCAGTAATATTCTCAAAACAATTTTTACATAACTTTTTCCAGAGTTTACCACTCTTTTATATTTTACAAAAACATGCTCTGTTGTTTCTTCCTCCCCACAAAATAAACACACTCTTTCAACTTTATTTTCATATGGCATATTCCTCTTTACTGGTAACTTATTTCTTATTTATAAACAAACCCTTCCTTCAACCATTCAGTCAATATATTTACAAAATACCTTTTTTGCCAATCCATTTATTAATTCTACATTCCATACCTGATACTATACTATCTGGGCAAGAAAAGGCTTTAAGGGAACATACCCGTTTAACCCAGGGCAATTATATGCTTGCAAAAGCACTATCCGTTTAGTCTCTACTTTCTGTACAATATTATTCAAATTACCTCCTCTATCATTACCATCAAACATTGTAAAACTAAAACTAAAAGAATGATCAACATTATCATGAACATGTTTAAATAAGGCACTTGTGGGATCTTTATGTCTAATATAGCCCAAGTATTCAAGTAAATGCTCTCTGAATTTTCTACTAGTTTTTCCCACATAGAAACTGGTACATTTATTACATGAAGCAAGGTAAACCAGATTTCTGGTGGAGCAATCTGCATAGAATCTTGGCTTAAATACAAAATCTAGTAACAGAATGATGAAATTCTTGGGAAGTAGAAATAAACTGACATTCTGCACAATTCCTGCAAGCAAAAGTACATTTCCTTTTAGATAGAGGTGCAACATCTTTCTTCCTATCATAGCAAAGCTGTCTTTTTAAAGACATACCATTCTTAAAGCAAAAATGAGGTGAACTGCCTCTGGAATCATCAGAGGTAAGTATAGGCCAGTTTTTATGAATCCCATCACATATCTTATTTACATCACTAGTTGACTGTGATAACAGGTCTGACAAAATTCACCTCCTTCTTTATCCTATTGCAAGTGTCTTGTCTAATGGATAGTGCTTTTGCAAGCACATAAGTGCCCTGGGTTAAATGGGTATGTTCCCTTAAAGCCTTTGCTTAGGGAATGTAAATTGCTTCATTGAATAATTGATTGCACTATATATATCTGGTGTGTTTTTGTCTGAAGAAGTGCCTGGTATATGGGCATGAAAGCCCTAACCTTCTATTTTTTATTAAAGACTTGTGGATTTTAACACTGTGTTTGCTCCAGTGTCATTTGTTTTTCTTGCTTGAATCGATTTTGGACACTGGGACTTTACTGCTTCTGATTCTACATTTACTGTTATTGACTATACTATCTGGGTCTGATAATGAATCAAAAACTTATTTTGGTAAGTATTTTATCCAGTTTACTAATAGTAATTTCTTTTTGGAATTCTTCCTTAATTCATTCTGGACTTTTTTTAACCTTTCATTCCCCCTTCTTTTCCTTTCTTGTTTTACTCTTATACATATTTTCCACATACTGAACTACAATATTCATAATTTGCTCTTGTGTTCGTCTAACCTCTCCTTTGACATTTCTCGTTTCCATCACTATACTAATATTCTCCTTTACTATTTTAACCAAATATGCAGATCCCACCTCTCTTCTTCTTTATAAATAATACCTCTGCCTAAACAGTAATGACTTATTTTTTTCTATTTCTTTTACATATTTTTCCATATCATAATACTCTCTTGTCGTATTCTCTAAATTCTATAATACATTTCTATACATTTCCCCATACTTAACTTTCTCTTCCTATATCTGCAGCATCTGGAGAGACCTCAGATGTTTCTTATCAAGAAAATTCAGGGCCTACAAGACATGACCTACATGGACATACTGAAAGCCCTATACCTTTATTCAATATTGTATATACTGCTTAGAGGAGACTTGTGCCTGGCCTACAGAGCAGTTTCAGACCCTGCCTTAATAAAGCACATCTGCAAATCCAGTGAGACAAGATTCATTCACTCTAGGGATCTTAACCTAGCATGTGATATTAACAGGACACGTTGAAGAGACAGATATGTTTCCCAGAGGTTGCAACTCCTCTGGAACCAATTCCCAGTTTATGCAAAGCAGAGCTCCTCAATGTCCCTACTTAAGTGTAACCTAGAGAACTGGATGGGAAACCATAAATCTACACCAGGGGATTCAATTATGCCCCTCTTAGAGAGGTAGTGCTGATCTTAGATTCACATGCAAAAATAGACTATACATCTTGGTCCATAAGTGAACAAGGGTATAACATGGCTAGGCTTGTAGAGGCCTTACAGGCAATAGCCTAGTAACCTCCTATGATCTTTTATACTTCATTTTAAATTTAATCCACCATTCAGACCAATTTTATAGAAATCCTTCATGGTTATATGATCTTTCAATAGCTGCAATACTTCCCACTCTCCAATTTTATTCCATAATGTTTCATTTATTCTTTTATTCCCTTTCCTGTTTTAATATATTCCTTTTTTTCCATCACCTCTATCCACATTGCTAAATGGTCTGAAAAACCTGTCACAAGTGTTTCACTATCTGCAACTCCAAGCATTTAGATAATACAAAATAATCAATTTCAGACCCAAGTGCCCCCTTTCTATGTCCATTGACTTTTGTTTCAGACAGTTAATTTTTTGCATTTTCCCTTCTTTTTACATTTTCCACTTAAATCACAATTAAAGTCCCTACAATTATAATATTCATGTTAACCACAACAAATCTAATATATAATGAAACATATTCTCTCTTTACAGTCTATATATCCATATACTGCTATAATTCTTTAAACATGTTCTCTCCATTTAACATCCAGAACAGTTAAACTTCCCATCCTTACTACTATTGCATCTAGTATTTTCATTGCTTTTTTTCACAACAGAGACACTCCAGAAGAGTGTTAATTTATAATTGTATTTTCATTTAAACTCCATGCATTTTACAAAATGTCATTGCTTTTTGTCTTTAAATATACTTGCTTAATATGTGGAGCTTTTCTCCTCAGGCCTCCGCTGAAAATAGGAGAATACCTAGACAGAACTTCCCAGAAAACAAAGAGAAATAATAAAGAAAGAAAGAAATACATTTTATATTATAGTTCCACCCCACAACTTTTCTGTTTACAATCTTTCTTCACTTGCAAGGATCTTACACTCTCTAACAGAACAACATCTGCATCACATTTAGCATAACATTCCAATATCCCCACCCTTCTTACAGTATTAGTAATACATTTACCCATAGTACTCTAAAATTGTTGTGTTTCCTTCTTTTTAAGTTTAGGGGAATTTTTTTAATTTTTGTTTTCTTATTTTTACTTTTTCACCAAATTAATATTTTTCTGGTTTTATGTCCACAGGATCCTTGATCACCAGAATGAGATTTTCACTTAGCAGAACGTCAAAAAAAGTATTAGTTTCAATCCCTTCGCCTGACATCTCTTCTTGCATGCACTCTCGCTCCTCATCTTCCTCTCCACAACTTCTCTTCTTCTACAGTTTTTCTTCCCCTAGTTAATCCTCTATCCCAGCCTCTTGTTCTTTCTCATTTATGTTTTCTTCCCTTTCATCTTCTTTAATATTATTTACTGTTTGCTTTTGACAGTCCATCCAAAAGTGTCCCTTTTTGTACACAACTTGCATTTAGTCCCACACCATCTTGCTATATGTCTTTTCTCCCCACACTGTTTACATTGTCCCCTGTCACAATCATTACTTAATTGAGAAAAGTCCACACAAAAGAAATATGATTTAGGTTGACAAGCATATCTTAATGTCCCTCTATGGCCAGCCACAAAAATAAGACTTGGCAATTGTTTCACCATGTTTTTTTCACATTTTTGAAACAGCTTCCCAACCTCGAACCTCCATTCCATTACTTTCTCTCATCTCTTAACTTTCACAATATTATCAACGGTTTCACACAGACCCTGCATGCAGCTTTAACATTATCTTCTTCCAGTTCATCAGTTCTAAACTGAAAAGTAACATTTTTTTTAAAATTATTACTACCAGAAAACAAATAATTGTTTCATGGATAAATGTCCTTCTTTCTTTTACAGAGTTGCAGAAATTTCATCATCAGTCTATCAGTTTCATATATTAAGTCACATAAAGTCCATGCCCCATTATGTATAAAAGACTGAATTTCTTGAACTTTAAAGCCCAGAACAGTTATCACATTGTCCTATACATAATATCTATTACAGTGTCAGTTTTTTTGTTTTTATTCTCACAGTTGGTCTTTTCTTTATACAAACACATTTACTTAGTTTGCTGTTGCTCTCCTTTTTGCCTGTTGTCACTGCTATGTAAGTTTTAACTGCCACATTCTCTGTTGCCAGATCATCTGGTTCCTTTTCCATATTACGATCCTCAGCACTTCTGTAAAAGTTAGCTGCCATCTCACCCGTAAAATACAGAACTGTCACCTGGATCATTCTGCTTTATTCTTTTTAACAACATTTCATTTGCAAGTCTTTCTGACACTACCTCGGTTACAAGCAGTAGATCAACAGACTCACTTCTTTCTCCATGGAGACAGCTAAACACTGCTCATTAGTATCATCCTCTAACAGGAATTGCTGTTTACATTCTGAAGCTCCATATCAAACCTTTTTCCTTCAAATTCTTACTTTCCACCTCCAAATTCACCACAGATTTTTCTCTCCTCCTGGGTCTATATTACGTGATCGAATGCTTAGGTGAGCAAACATCTAAACATCAACCACATAATATCGAACCCCACAACAGCGAACACTGCTCGGAAACATTACTGTTGGCCACCCCAAAAAAAAAAAAGAAAGTTTACAGCCAAACTAAGTGGGGGGCTTCACCCCACACACACCCTGACGTGAGAGGCTATGTGCCCCCCACAACCCCCCTAACTAAATATACCAACTTCGAGATTCCTCTACAGTGGAGAAAATGGTGAATGGCAAAGGGAAATCTTTCCTTGCATTAATGTGGCCATTGGCTGTTTTTTGCCTTCGATATTATGTGGTCAATGTTTAGGTGCTCACTCACCTAAGCATTTGACTATGTAATATAGATCCCTCCTCGTCTATGCTGTTGCTTCCCTTAGTCTCTTCCTTGCAGCTACAGGACCCCTCTGGCACCATCTAGCATCTCCAAAGAGTAGGGGTCCTTTATTAAAATTCACAATATACAATACAAATATTCTGTATGCAAATTTTACAGCTAATTTACAATTTATAATTATTTATAATTAACTCACATATTTTCATTTTTTTAAACTTTCAATTCTCCCCCACACTCTTTTACACAACCAAAATGTTATTTTTTTTTCAAAATCTCTGACAGTATCCATTTCTCATTAAATTTTATTTCATTCATCCTTTCATTCCAGACAATTCATATTATACAAAACAATTTTTCATCTAATCTATCTATATCATTTTGCTTCATATTTTCATAACTATATTCTATCATGCCCATATTTATACATTTAACATTTTCAGTCCTTTTAAACTTTCTTTGCCATATATTTCTTCCAACTGATTTACTCTTTTATATTTCAGAAAAACATGTTCAGTGGTCTCTACTTCCCCACTATATATATGTATATATATATATATATATATATATATATATATATATATATATATATATATATATATATATATATACTATCTTTTAAATCTTTTAATATGGCATACTGGCCTTTACTGGAAGCCCTTTTATAGGCAATCTCCACAAAATTCTGTACATTCCACATATTTTTCACCTTTTCTTTCTTGCTTTAACAGCTTTTTCTTTTTTTCTCCTAAGTGCCTCCAGTGGTAAATATAATAACATGTACCCATTATATTACTTAAATCAATCTTCCATAATAATATTTTTAATTGGTATGTTTTCATTTCCATACAAATAATTCCTTTACTTCTTTTTAAACATTTAAGCTTTTCCCATATTGTTTTATATTTTTCTCTATAATCTTTATTAACAATTTTCCTTTTCCCTTTATTCCTGTCAATATTTTATATAAATTCAGTGAGGCTATATATACATTTGGATTTATTAAACCCAAACCTCCTACCTTTTCATAACATGGATAATTCCTCTTTTAATATGATTTAATCTGGATCCCTATATAAATGTAAATAACACATTCAATAATTATTTTTCACATTCCAATGGTATCATATATACACTGGCAAGATGTGCCATCTTACCTAATATTACTGAATTGATTAAACATGCTTTACCCCTACATGTAAGTTTGAATGTTCTTCAAAATATACAAATGTTCCTTCCATTTTAACATTTTCTGGTTGTTACCAAACCTTATTCCCAGAATTTTTATTTCTTCTTTGTTAAACTGAATACCTCTTATTTTTCCTGAGAACCCTAATTCTTTATTCTTTTCCTTATTAAAACTCTAACCTAACATCCTTAATTTTTCATCGTGTCTTAATAGCTATCTTTATCCATTCTTTATTTTTTACAACTAATACAATATTGTTTATATAACAGAACATTACTAGAACCTGAATTCCCTCTGGTGTACAATATTTAGCTTCATCCAATACTAAGTTTATCTTGGTAACTACCACATTCATAATTAATGCAAACAGGATAGTACTTACTGGACATCCTTGTTTAATACCACTTGTTTATTTTGATTGTCTCTTAACCATCCATTAACCACTAATTTCACTTTATTTTTGTTATATACTGATTTATAAATGCTTATTTTATTACTCATATTATATTATTAAAAATTTTCTCATAACGCTTCTTACATTGCTGAATATTATCAAATGCTTTACTTGCATCTCCTATTAAATATTTCAATTCTGTTTTCCTGTTTACTGCATCATCTGCCAATTCTTTTATCATTAAAAAGTTTTTGCCTTTGTTTTTCTTTAATTTTAAAAAATGTTTCATTCAATAACTTATTAGCGTTACTTACTATTTTTTTTCTACTATTTTCATAAAAAGATCTGATAATCAACATTATTTAATACTGGTGGTCGCCACTTTTTTTATGTCTGTTCTTTCTCCCTTTTCCATATAAATTTCATTGCACCCATTCATATTTTTTCATTTACCCTTTCTCTAACCATTCAGGCAGCACCTTAAAAATATTCTTTTTGCCATTCTTGCATATCCTTATACATCAGATACTTAATTCTAAAACTATATTTAGTGTTTTCAACACATTTTCAAATTGTATCATTGTAATCTTTTCTTCCATTCTCTTATTATCTTCTTCAGTTTTTGTTATTTCTGTTTATTATTTCTTATGGTTTCATATATGGAAAATGTTTCAAAATACGTCTTTACTGTCTGCATTATTATTTTTTGTGTGTATTCACTATACTTCCTTCATCATACCTTAGCTCTCTTATTATTTCTTTCTTTAACTATTTTGCTTAGATATGGTGCTACTTCTTTTCTTCCTTGTAAAAATATCTTTGTTTGAATAACATTTTTTTAATTTCATTTCATATAGCATTTTTTTTCTTTTTTCCAGAAACTCTTCTTTATTATCTATTATGTTTTTTAAAGACTTGGCAACTGAGTTCCTTATATTTACAACTATCCTGTATTCTTTTTCTCCTTTGCCATTCCAGCACTTCTTTTCTATATTTTTCTTTAGACTAATCCACCAACTTGTGCAACCTTTATTAACTATTCTCATGTTTATATGCTCTAACCATAGTTAATGCATTATTTCCTTTGGATACTCATTTAACTCTAATTCATTAATTATTTTTTATACCTCTACCTATTTTACATAGCCTATTTTTTATTGAATTTCTGTCCAGATTACTATAGGGTCTGAAAAATATGTAATTTTAACTCCTTGATATAATATCCTTAAACTCTGTGATACTATAAAATAAGCATTTTCAATTCTTAAATTGCTACTTTTATATGTCCAGTGTTTCTTTTTCCATAAATACATTTTGCCATTTTTGATCTTATCTGAAATTACCGTTACAGCTGCCCCTTCTTTTCACCTATATCTTAAATCACAAATGAAGTTTCCCACTACATATTCACACTAAATTAATCAAGTATTTTCCTAAACACAATCTCTCTCTGCTTTTGTAAAGTGTATGCATATAGTGTAATCACCCTATATATTTGGTTCTTCCATTTTATATCTAATATTAACATTATTATTATTAATACTAACAATGTGTAATCCAGAATTGTGTACATAAAACTGCTATTCCTGAACTGTTTTCTTCTTCTATTTTTCACATAACTTTGCCTTCCTATAACAGATTTGCTTGTATTCTTTCTTCCTCTATTGTTATGCTTACATCTGTTAATATTATTAGATTCATGTCTAACAATCTACACCATTTCAACACTCCTAATCTTCGATGGACATTATTTATACTATTCACATTTAGGGATAGGATTCTGACTTTGCAGAAAAAAATATATATTACTTTTATCCCTTTCCTTTTTTTTTTCCACCTATTCCTATATTTTTAAACTTGTACTTTCTATTCTTTACTCTCTTTCCAATAGAATTTATTTTACTTTTAACTCTTATCCATTTATCTTCGTCTTCACACTTGAATTACTTAAATCTTCTTCTATCTCAAGTTCTTTTTCCCCTCATATATTCTTTTATTTCCATTCTTATCTCTTCCTCATTTGTACTTTCTTTTTGTGTCTCTTCAATGTTATCACTAAAACAATCATCTCCCTTTCTTGGTGTACTTTTGTTTCTTGTGTATGATTCTCTTTAACATCACAATCCATCCATGAATGTCCAACTTTCTCACACTTTATACATTTTTGCTCACATTTTTTCCTTCATAATCAATTTTACCACACATAAAACATTTATTTTTGCCACAATTATTAACTAAATGATCATGTTTACCACAAAGAAAACATGTCTTTGGTTGATCCCAGTATTTAACCAACCTCTTATTCCTGCCACATTAATTATAATAGACAAATGTATTATTTTGCTATTTTTCATTTACAATCTAACACCACATTCCCATCCCCCAGTCCATAAACCTCTACTGTCATAAATCTTTTTAATGTTCATAATATTTCTACACACAATTTTTAAATAGTCCTTTAAATTGTCTCTTTAAACTTCAGTAAAAAAGTATGATTTTTTTGTTTCTCTATTAAAGGCTTGCATAAGATATAATTTCCATATTGTTCCAATAATTTTTCCAAATACTGCACCTCCTCAACAAAAATGTCACAAAAAATATCTTTGTTAATGCAAATAAATGCTATTACCTCTCTGGGTTCGATACCCAGTGGTGAAATTATGCTGTCCCATATTTCATACCTATCCAGTTCCTTTTCTGCTTTGATACTTACCTGTACTTGAAAATTTCTCCATACTTCTGTTTTATTTTTCTCTTTTTTCACCTTCTATTACCATTTGTATATACAATTTGTTTTCTTCCTTCTTTATTTCTTGAACAACTTCTTGTATTCTGCCCATTATTTCACTGCAGGACACCACTTTTTCACTCTCTGGTTCTCTCTGCTCTGTTAATTCTTTCAAATAGACTTCCTGCAATCCCACCCCCAACTGGAGGGTTTTAACAATGCACTCAGGTGTTGCACAATCTGCTGAAAAAATATTTCTCCTCACTCTGCTTAAATTCTGATTCTATGTTTGCCATACTCGGCTTTACAGCTTTTTGATTAACAGCTCCACTCACATACAAAACTTGAAAAACACATTCTTCCTCCTCCATACTTCATTTTGGACTTCCTGCTACTCCAAGCCACCTCCATGCCTGGACCAAAAGACAGGAAGTGTAACAGCAAATTAAGTGTCATATGCAAAGAGTACAGGTTCTTTATTGACAATCACCACTTATATACATTGTTTACATAATTTATATTATTTACAATTGTTTACACATTATAAAAATACAAAACAATTTGATACCATTAAACACTTCCCCACCCCTTTTTTCCACAGCCAAAATGTATTTTCCTTAGGATTTCTGCTAAAATCAATTTCCCATTAAACTTTACTTCATTAAGGCTCTTAATCCATAATGTCCATAGAACATAAAGCATTATTTTATCAATTTATAACTTCTTTTTGCTTTTTATTAACATGTCCATGTTTAATCATTCATTGTTTTCAAAACCTTTCAGCATTTTTTTTACATAATTCTTCCCATAACTTATTTACTCTTGAGCATTTTAAAAACACATGTTCTGTAGTTTCAAGTGCCCACAATGAATGTTTACCTACTGATATCTCCACAAAAAAAATCTTTACATTCATATATTTTCTTACACCATATTAATCTCATTTTAATAGTATACTTTTTCTCAGTCTCTAAATGTTTCCAAGGAAAATAAAATAATGTTCTTTCATAATATTGAAATACCATTCATTCCTATTTTTTCCAAAAATGTTCACATTCAATTTCCATAAGAAAATGTATTCTGTCAAGTTCCTATTCTTTTTTTATAACAAACTAAAGCCCTATATATATTTATATATATTTATATTTTTCTCCAAATTCTCATTATCTTCTTTACTTAATTTCTTTTCTCATTTTGACTCATTTCTGAGTCACTTTTGTTTCTTTCTTTGCAAAAGTCTGTATAAAAATAAAAAAAAATCTCACACCTATATGGTCCTTCCATGGTTTATTTCTCTTTCCTGTCATCTTCATTTAAGGCTTTTTCATGAAGCTTTTTCACACCTTTATTTATTCTTATGTATCCTTTTTTCTAATGTACCTATATACATATGGCTACATGGTCTGAAAAGCCCACCCTTTTTAACCCTTTTTAAACTGTTACTAAATAGCAAGCAATTTCAGTTTTAATTTCTCTTCTTCTGTAAGTCCAATGTTTATTATCATATGTGTATGTATATATATATATATATATATATATATATATATATATATATATATATATATGTATAGTTTTCCACTTTTCATTATCTCATATATAATTTTAACTTCACTAATATTTTTATTTCTTATTCTTAAATTACAATTAAAGTCCCCTACTATTATTATATCCATATTAACACCTACATAATTTAGATTTTCTTTAAACATTGTCTTTCTTTCTTCTTTTTTTTTGTAAGGTATGCATATATTGTAATACTTCTGTAAACATTTGTTTTCCATCTTAAATCTATTACTGTTATTCTTCCCAATTTGACTCTTGTGAAATCTAAGATTTTAATGCTTTCTTGACAGCTTAAACATATTCTTGACCATATGTGTTTCCCATATTCCATATAATAGTTCCACCCCATAATACTTTAGTATGTAACCTTTCCTCTTCTGTCAGGATTCTGGTATCTTCTGATATAAAGTGTGTATCAACTGAAGCATACCATACTAAAATGCCTACTCTTCTTTTCCATTTTTCAAACTATTAATATTTAAAGCTATTATTTTCAGCCTTTTTTTTATCCTTTAACTTTTTTGTTCTCTTTTACAATTACACTTTTAAATTTTATTTTCCTGTTTTTCTCCCTTTTTCCTATGGAATTTTTCCTTCCTCTCATTACTTGCCAGTTTACACATTACTCTTTGCTCATAAAAAGCATCTATTTTTCCCCATCTTTTCCCTCCATTATCATATCTTTATTTCTTTCTTATATACTAATCTGTTTTTCTTGTTCCTTTTCTTTATTTTTATATGTATCGTATACCAGATCCCGTGTACACTGTTTTTCTGCAACTTCTACATTTTCTTCACAAACCACCCATCTATGCCTAGTTTTTCCACATTTTTAAATTTAATGTCACATTTGTTTTGCTTCATGCCCTGTTTTACCACAAATAAAAAATTTTTGTTTATCACTTTCATTAGTCAAGTGATTATTTTGCCACAGAAAAAGCATGGTTTTGGTTGCCATCTGTATTTAACAAATGCTCTATTACCTTTCACATTAATCACAATCGGAATATGTACAACATTATCATTCTCCATTTTTAAAATTATCTCACATTCCCAACACCAGTCCATAAACCTCTGTCATCATATATTTTTGTTGTGTCCATAAAACCTTTACATATATAGTCTTTAAATATTCTTTCAGTTTCCTTTTTTTTTTTTTTTACTTCCATCCTAAATTGTATCATAACTCTTTTTTATGTTTCTCTATGAAATGCCTGCACTACATATTCACTGCAAGGATTACACTTCTTTTTTTGTTCATATCATTTTAAAAATGTTTCTATGATACTGTCCTGTTTCAAAGAATATATCACAGTGCATTTCTTTGTTAATAAGAATAAAAGCTCTTATCTCCTTGGGCAAAACACCAAATGGTGCAATTACAGTGTCCAATACTTCATACCTTTCAAGTTGTTTCTCTTTCTTACTGCTTAACCTTATAATGAATTTCTTCTTCACTTCCTTCACTTCTTTGTCTTTTCTTTCTCCCTCTTTTACTGTCTGGGTATAATATTTATTTTTTTCATGTCCGCAACAATCTCTTCTCCTTGTATCTTCTCCATAATTTCATCCCATGATGCCACCATGTCACTCTCTGGTTTACTCTGGTTAATCATTTCTATTAAATAAACATCCTGCAACGGGAGGATTTGAAGGGTTGTAATAATATGTCCCTGCTGGCTCTTTTTGAACAAACCACTTCTCCTGGAATAAGTCCTCCGAATCTGGTACCACTTCAATGATATTCCGTTTCTTTACCTCATTTGTTCCTCCCTTCTCCTCCACACTCTGCATCCTCCAGTTGACTTAGCTGCCTTTGGCTCTGCTAACTCCATGCTGGCATTCCCCTTCCCTGATACTCCATTCTTCTCACACACACTTCCCATTCTTCTTCTTGTTTCTTCAAGCACCCTATGTGCCCAGAATGGAAATAGGAAGTTGGATGCACCATCAACAATAGCATCCCTGTACAATATGAGTAGGAGAAGTTCCTTGATGCTATGGCTAAATTTCCCCTAGTAGTATAAATACCACCTTGGGTCACCCCTGAAAAGAGGCCACCAGCCTAGTGGAAGTAACCCAGTCAACAAAGGATGGATGGATAGATAGACAGATGGACAGATAGACAAATTAGATCCTAAGGTACCTGACAGAACTGGAGACATATAGACGAATCTGTTACCTTTATTTTGTGACTAACATCTGAGGAGATGGATTGGTTAGAGCTGTATAGAGAAAATATGGTTCTTGCAGTATAACGATCCTTGATGCCCTGGTCCACTCATTCTTGGTCATCCCAATGTATTACCTCAAGATCGGGCACTGAATGGTAAATTGCTTTTGGAAAGGTTAGACCTGTTCATATGATAATGAGAATATTAGGTGTAGAATAGTAGGTAAGGTGGAATAAACAGGTCACATAGGGGATCTAGCTGGCTTAAAGGGATATGTGGTAGGCGAATGCTCACAGCAAGAAAGAGATGTACAAAAAGATGTAAATGAAGACACTTGGATTTCCTGTCTGATGTCCAAACCTCTAGGCCAGAGTTACTAAAACTTTGTAAAAAATATAAATTTCTTTTCAGGAGACTACAGTTATTTTTTAGGTTCAAGTGGAAGGATTCAGACATTGGGCTCACATCATCTCTGTATAATTCTTCACCAAACTACTTAACTAACACTCACTAAGGTTGAGCAATTCAGACAGAGAAGGCCTCATAGAGCCATCATGAACAATTAACTAGACAGTGTGGCTCACACCACAGTAAGAAGGAATGTGGTTTATTCCAGCTGAGCCTTGATCAGAAAGCAATCATCCATGACAGATTGATGTTGTGCTGATATTAAGATAAGCAAACCGTCCAACAACAAGCCTGGTGAATGACTATGTGAAACTATATTTAGACTTTCTGTAAAGCAGACACAGTGCTCAGATTAGCTTTAGCTGCACAGGTAGACAGAGCAACATATATGCATCATGTGACATACACCAAGTTAATGGAAACAGACTAGTATGCCACATAACCTTGCATGCAGTGATGAGCCATAGAGGTGTCTGGTCTGCATCTTAGTAGTACTACATTATTTTATTTGAATTTACTGAATGTCCACTTGAGGCCACTAAACAATCAGCTTCTATTCAGTGGCCTCCTGGGCTTTGGGTCACTACCATTTTTAACATACATTTAGATGCAATTACCTATTTCTGCCAAGTAAACCTTTTCCTGAATCAGATCCACAGTTTGAACAGCTAAGGTATGGAAATCAATAATTGCAGTAGATCAGAATGCATGTAACTCCTAAATAGAAATAGAAATGTTCATGTGTAACCCTCTCTAATACTTGTCTTTCTCCATATACAAGACAGCTATATCGTATTCACATCCAGTTCACATACACAAATACCAGTTGTTGAAATGGATGCAACAATCTGGATGCCCACAAACAAGACATGGCCCATTGTAAATAATACAGAATCATGAAGCACCAAAACTGTTTCTTTCTACAAATGGACTGTGAAAGGACCAATCTGCCATGAACTCTACTACTGGATTTGATTGAAAAGCACTCACAATACCCGGGAAGTGCTACACCAAGCATAGGTCTGCAGAATACACAACACAATGCCAAAGTCCATATGACAGTAATAAGTACTCAGCTTAATAAGTGTCCTAGTCATCCCAAACTTATTCCCTGGACTATTACATCTTTTTGATCACCTGCATCTGACTAAGCCTCACTGCACCAGGTTGCAAGTGGCATCAGTTTGTGGTACCTTCTGTCAGCTAGTGTTGCTTCATTTAGGTTCACTAAGTGAATTACTTGCTTTGTATAGTTCTACTGTGACTAATTTGTGCCCTGCTGTACTGCATTCTTGTTGTGGTTGATAGTTTACTGACCTACTATATCATAGTATTACTGTGATGGTATTATTCCATCCTGCCAGATTGCATACTTTCATTGGTTGATTGTTTACTGCTTTGTTATGCTGTAGTCCTGCTGTGATTGTTTCACACAATTTGCTACAGTATTTTCAACTTTCCTGCACTGATTTATTACAGTGTCATCTCAGACTACTGTTGACACCTCAAGTATTGTGTTGTGGCACTGTGCCTCTAGTACCTAATGTCTTTCATAACATTCTGCAGATTGTATTATCCACCTGCAGAATCTTGTGGCAATTTTTTTTACTGCATAAAGCAACATGTAAAACTGTGAACCTACAGTGTTTGGATTATTGTGTCGGGGCATATATGCTGTATCATTCCCTGCATTGTAATATTTCTGCCTGCTGTTTAGGTATTCATGATGTAGAATCCTTGATTATTGTTGGTTTATTCTGGTATGGAATTCAAGCTATTTGTTCAATTGATCCTTAAAATACTGTATTACATGGTTATATACTAACATAAAATCAAACTGGAATGGGCTGTACTGAGTAATATTGAGCAGTAATATATTATACAGTTTCATATTTATCGCATTGTTTTATACTGTATAAAAGTCACATGTTGCACAGTCCTTAACTGTTTTCATCATCTCCTTACTGTACGTGTCATATAATACTGTGCTGAACTGGTTTTGGACTATTTACACTGCTTCACTGTCCCTTTTTATATCATACAGTCCCCTGATAGAGCAAGGGTTATCACATTCCAATACAGCTCATAACATACACCACCTGATGTCAGTAGGTCAGTCATAGAACCTCTGACTGTCTCCTCGTCTGTTACCACCCTTCTAGCATTAGGTGCTCTGGCATGTAAACTGTCACATGCTGACTAATGACGATTAGCTATCACCAAACAATGAGTCCACAGATGAGAGATGAAAATACTTACTACGACTGAAGGTAGATCTCTCCTACAAATGAGGTATCAGTACCCAGACTAAGACCACACCAACACAATGTAACAATTAAAAAACCCAACTGTACAGTTGTTACAAAAAAATTCTTATAAAAATACAACATCTCCTAGGTGTGGTACTGTAGCCAAATCTCAGCAACACACTGACACCCATTTGATACCACATCATTTTTTTTTCTACCACCACCACAAACAACTGTCAAAAGAGGGGTATGACCAAGCCATTGAGGCTACAACAGCAGTCCACTGGCCTTTGTAAGTATTAGTTATAAGTAAATCTAATACACTAATGCACTACTCACAAGGCTGAGACATGGTGACAGTCGACTACCTTTCAGGTGCTAGAATCTGCTATATCACCTTGGAACTCAAGTCCCTTTATTCCAAGTATGAATGCAACATGTCATTTTTCATATGGGTATAATCACTTGTGGTGCACAATCCCAGACTAGAGTCTACATCAACTTGTTGCCCATTTAGGTTGTCGAATGCCTAATTGTCAACACCTAAATGTCGACAACTTAAAATCAGAAATGGCAGTTTCCACACAGGGAAGCAAGACGTTTGGCTGTTACATGGATTTTGCCCTGATTAGAACGTAAAGCGATCTCAGAGTTGGTATATTTAGTTAGGGGTGTGTGGGGGGAACAGCCCCCTCACATCATCTCTGTATAATTCTTCACCAAACTACTTAACTAACACTCACTAAGGTTGAGCAATTCAGATACAGAAGGCCTCATAGAGCCATCATGAACAATTAACTAGACAGTGTGGCTCACACCACAGTAAGAAGGAATGTGGTTTATTCCAGCTGAGCCTTGATCAGAAAGCAATTATCCTGACAAATTGATGTTGTGCTGATATTAAGATAGGCAAACCGTCCAACAACAAGCCTGGTGAATGACTATGTGAAAATATATTTAGACTTTCTGTAAAGCAGACACAGTGCTCAGATTAGCTTTAGCTGCACAATTAGACAGGGCAACATATATGCATCATGTGACATACACCAAGTTAATGGAAACAGACTAGTATGCCACATAGCCTTGCATGCAGTGATGAGCCATAGAGGGGTCTGGTCTGCATCTTAGTAGTACCACATTATTTGATTTGAATTTACTGAATGTCCACTTGAGGCCACTAAACAATCAGCCTCTATTCAGTGGCCTCCTGGGTTTTGGGTCACTACCATTTTTAACATACATTTAGATGCAATTACCTATTTCTGCCAAGTAAACCTTTTCCTGAATCAGATCCACAGTTTGAACAGCTAAGGTATGGAAATCAATAATTGCTGCAGATCAGAATGCATGTAACTCCTAAATAGAAATAGAAATGTTTGTGTGTAACCCTCTCTAATACTTGTCTTTCTCCATATACAAGACAGCTATATCGTATTCACATCCAGTTCACATACACAAATACCAGTTGTTGAAATGGATGCAACAATCTGGATGCCCACAAACAAGACATGGCCCATTGTAAGTAATACAGAATCATGAAGCACCAAAACTGTTTCTGTCTACAAATGGACTGTGAAAGGACCAATCTGCCATGAACTCTACTACTGGATTTGATTGAAAAGCAGTCTTACAATACCCGGGAAGTGCTACACTAAGCATAGGTCTGCAGAATATACATACAATGCCAAAGTCCATATGACAGTAATAAGTACTCAGCTTAATAAGTGTCCTAGTCACCCCAAACTTATTCCCTGGACTATTACATCTTTTTGATCACCTGCATCTGACTAAGCCTCACTGCACCAGGTTGCAAGTGGCATCAGTTTGTGGTACCTTCTGTCAGCTAGTGTTGCTTCATTTAGGTTCACTAAGTGAATTACTTGCTTTGTATAGTTCTACTGTGACTAATTATTGCCCTGCTGTACTGCATTCTTGATGTGGTTTCATACCAAACATCAATGAGCAAGACCTCATACTACATCCTGGTCATCCACGAGACCCAGTCCATGATACACACAAATTACAAAACACATCCTAATATACTACAGTCTTTCTCCATAAACCTGAATAAAATTTTCATGGGGGAGTTTAACTACAACTCCACAAAATGAAATACCTAGACCTCTGCAAATAAGTATTTAGAAAGTTTCCTTGAATATCACTATGACCACTCTCAGTCAACTAGCATCCTCAACAACTAGGTCAACAACATATTTGATCCTGTTCTCATAAACATGGCTGCTGTATCCTCTTCACCTCCATCACATCATCACTGGTAAAATCAGATCTCACTGTCGCATTATTCATAGTACAATATTAATAGAAGTTAAAAAACAACTTCACCATTTTAGAAACTTCTGCAAAGTTATTCCCCTTGCATTCAATGTAGAATTGAGGCAGTTCAACAATCCTCCACCCTCAATGACCCTATAGTGAATACTGCCACATATAATAATGTAACAGCCCCACCTCAGCTCTTGCATATCGCAGCATGTTCTTGTTCATCACAAATTCAATGCAAAATCTAAAAAAATCCCCCTCATGGAGCTCTACTATAAACAAACTATACAATAAAAGTGAAAATATAGCCCTAAGGAAGAGAACAAAAATCTCAATTTGCTTAGCTCAACTTCAAAAGGGTTAAAGAAGAGCTCAGGAGCAAGATCAAATCCTGCAGACCTAATTATGAACTAAAGATTGCTATGTCAGCAAAGGATAACTACAAGCCATTAATTATATAAACATCAGAAATAATTCTTAGCATTACACACAGTATATTTATATGACATCACCTCCTAAAGCCCTGAGGATATAGAATATCTTTACACATAAATTTAGCTCCAAGATCTCCCCTATACTGCCATTTAATTTTGCAATACAAATTATTTACCCAGATTTCCCCATTTAATAATCTTTGAACAGATACTAGAAGTACCCTCCAAGATCAAAAACACCAGTTCTTTAGAGCCTGAAACATGCAGGCTGGTTCTTGGCCAACATGAAACCCCACTTGTCAGACCTCCATCAAACTATGCATCTCTAACCTCTCCACTGGATACATTCAAAAAACCTGAAGAAAAGATGTAGTACTTCCCTTGCACAAAGGAGGCCCTCCTGCAGACTATTGAAGTTGTACACCAATATTCCTTACTAGCATCATCTGCAAGGTAATTAAATAATATCATCAGGGACTTCATTAACCGGGACATATGAAAAATATAGTGCCTAGAAGGAAACTGATTAACATTTGATAAAGGAAGTTTGTACCAACTAAATGAAGATAGATTTTTTGAAAGAGTCACCAAAACACTAGATGAAGGTAACTCCATGCACACAGTGAAACTAAATTTAGCTAAGGTATTTTGACACTATCCCCTACTCTAGCATAACTGAAAAGTCAAAATCAACACAAATTTATATTCAACCCATTGGACTGCCAACTGTCTCACTGATAAGACACCATAGGTTCATAGGTTCATAGGTTGGTACTAGGCTATCGGCCCTAGGGCCTATACAAGCCTAGCCATAACCACTTTATAGGAGTTAATGACACACTATCTACCAAGTGACCTGTGACCTATGCTGTACTCCAGGGTACTGTTTTGGAGCCACCTCTATTTGTAATCTACTTCTCTGGTATCATATCCATATTAAAGACTTCTAGCTAGCCAAGTTCATAGAAGAATGCAAACTTGGAACCATTCTTAGCTTTCTGAAGGCACTCATATCTTTCAAAAGGTCATAACTCAGAAAAAAACATTGTTGCGTCAGGATCAAATTCCAAAACTGAATGCCAAAAAGCGCAGCATTGTACACTTTTAGGAAACAGGAACTGATGCACACCTACAAAATAAATAATGCCCCCTGAAATAGTTATTCTCATTAGAGGCCTAGACACCATTGTGGACAATGAACTCTCCACTAACCACCACATATTAGCTTAGATTAGGAAAGCCTTTTTTCTTGCCCAGGTGATTACCAAGGGCATCACCTGTCAATCAAAAAAAGGTCATCATTTTCATCAATCCTCCCTCATTAGCCCCATTAGTATATACCTGTTAAACACCTAATCCAACTTGGGAAAAAAAAAACAAAAAAAAAATTAAAAACATCACTAAAAGCATTCTCAAGTACAAGCTCCCCTAAGTTACTCAAAGTAACTACATCCTCTGTCTCTCTTCTGTTTCCTACAGACTTCTATTGGGTGATCTGTGTTTGGTCAACTAAGTTTTACAAAAAAAATACTGCTCACTGTAGTACATATCCCTACAATTGGCAGTAAAAAATACAAGCTGAGGGGATTTAAATCTATACTGTGACATTGATCTAAGGAATTCACCACCTCTGAAACTAACTCATGCTTTCTGTAAAGCTAAGTACACCACCACTCAGTATCTTCAAATGTAACATAGATGAATGGATGGCAAAGCATAAATGTATCCCAGCCCAGGGAAGGTAATTAGTGGGTGTACTGGTGGAATGGCAGGAGCTAGGCTTAAAAAGACTTAACTGGTTTATCACCCAGTAGCAATCTATAAATCTATGAGAGTAGTAACAAGCATGAACAGAGAATATGCCCCAGAAGAAAAGGACAAAGTAAACTGCAAAGGACGTACTGATGTGTTTTTGTAAGAATTTAGGTATATACACGATAGACCTTATATTAATTTACAGCATATCTATTTATTTAATATTTGTTGACCAGGAAAGTCCAACTAAGACAGAGCCTAGTTTTAGTGGAGACCCGGGAGCAATGCTCCAGACACATGTCTTTGGAATGTGGGAGAAAACCTGAGTACCCAGAGGAAACCCACACGGATGCAGGAAGGACATACAGAATCTGCAGAGAAGGCACCCCAGCTAACAATCGAACTGGAGAACCTCTTGCTGTGAGGTGACAATTTTAACTATTGAACCACTGCACTGCCAAACATACAGTGACATTTCCTTTAAAAAGTCAGCATAGTTGGTGTGCTGTACAATGGCATGTGCTCTGGCTGTGAGATGCTGTACATAGGAAAAAAACTACACAAATGTTTTCATAACATATTTATGAGCTCTATTACCCCATCAACCAGAAAGACAAAAGTAATGCTTTAAATGAATAGAAAACAGTATGTGAAAAATATAAGAAGTTTAGTTTTAGTGTGCTATAGAAAACTGAACTTGATGAGAAAGGAAGAGATTACAAATTACAATAGTGTTTTGATAAAACATAAGTTGTAGCGGCAGCTTAGGCTAACTGCAGCCCATGCACTATGCTGTAGTGATCACGCTAATATTGTGTTCTCAAGTTGATGGTGAAGTTAAAGATAGATATGCCTTCCTTCTCACTTGGACAAAGATTACCAGGAAAATGTCATTCTTTTTATCCAGACTAGGAGTCTTATGCATGTTTCAATAATTCAGTTTCCAAAAAAGTCTAATTACATAGCTGTATAGTAAAAATGTTAAGTAGGGAAACTTTAGTTTTTAAATATGGATTGATTTTTTTATATTTAATGTTGATATACAGGTAGCCTGTAATTATTTAATATGGTTTTATTACTTTTAGAAGAGTGTTTAAGTTTTTTATTTGTGTTTCATGTTACATGGCATTGACATTTTAAATCCTTAATATTCAAAATAATCATTGTTTTAATTGCTTGATTATTGAATGTATTTAAGAGGGGAATTGATGTTTTTTGATTGTATCTGATGAAGTCTCTGGTTTTGAGATGAAAGCTCTCATACTGTTTTTATTCATTATCCACTGCTGCTGGACTGTTTTTTGTTCTTATTTTCTACATTAAGAATTAACTGATGTGTCATATCACATAATGTTTTAAATGTCGTGTAAGTGGATTTGTACTCCGTTCAAACTTTGTTCTGAAGTCGTTTATACTATGACAAAAGAAGTTAAAGTTTGTATTTATAATAAAAAAGTTGTACACTCAGTTCTGCATTCTGTGTTGTGTGTGTGGATGTGCAAGTGTGTGTGTGTGTGTGTGTGTGTGTGTGTGTGTGTGTGTGTGTGTGTGTGTGTGTGTGTGTGTGTGTGTGTCTTTACATATTCAATGTAGTGTTTGAGCTTCTTGGGTTGATTTTATTAAAATGTCACGACTGAAAGCAAAGAATATTTTACTCAAAATCTAATGCTGTTTAATGTTAAAATGTCTTCTTAAATGTTTAAATTTAATTCTTTTTGTAAAAACTGCTTGTTGCAAAAATGTTCTTTTTAAGTTTTTACCTTAATAGGTATGGCAAAAGTGTAAATGTGCTTCATTTCAAATGCAATGTTTCATAACAAATTAATTGTAAAACTTTAATTTTTTGTAAATTCTGCAATGTTGTGGCTATACACAGTCCCTGAAATAGCCCACCTACCTGGTCAACAAATATCAACAATAAACAGTAGCACTGTCTGAACCAATATGTACAGCATGCATCTATATGCAACACGCTTAGAGAGACAGAGTATTAATTTGACGGTTGTAAGGAGCAAGGGGTGAAAAGTTTGAGTACATTTCCTAACTATACTGGGGCAAAATTTTGACAGCTGTATATCTTTAAAATGGTAGGCTAGTGGTGAGACACAGATATGATGTCAGAGTACAAAACAGCAGCTTCTGGATATAGCCCTTGTTGTATGCTGTACTTCAAGAGTTTGAGTCCTGGTAACACTCACTTTTACAGTTTTGACCAAATCACTTAACTTGATCAAATCTTTTGGCTTTGACTAATCCTTTTATCTAAGCCAAAGCTACTGGGTCACAAACTAAACCTCCATTGGAAGCATTATCCAGTAAACAAATGACAATTTTAACTCTGGGTGATGTCATTCTGCTTGTGCAAGGGGGGATCATGTAGCAGATAAAATTTAACTTTTTAACAGATTGAAGAAACAAAGTGGCTAAATCAATATTTCTCAAACAATGTGGTATTGCTTGAAATTAAAAAAAAAAAAAAAAAAATCACTGTAGACCTACTCACTTGACCTTTCACCTAGTGACCCGTATGTTTATGTCACCTATATCCTTTACAGCCCGAAACATAATGTTGTACTCCCTGCACCCATGGTGCAATACTCATTAAATGCTGCTTTCAGGAAAAAACAACCAGTCTTACTTTCTTTCCTGTATGTTGCTGTTACTGTTATTATCATCTCTTTTGCTTTAGCATGTTATAAAGGGTATACATTCATTTGATCGGACGGTGGATGGCCGATCGGAAAATGTTTGAAAGCAGCATGGCAAATTCTCAGAATTGCAAACTCTATTTAAGCGAAACGCATAATATCAACTCCTTTTTGATCTATGGTAGCGCTTGTTTAGGTGGTAGATCAGTAGGAAATGTCGCATTCGGTGTTTTGTACGACATTCTGACCGTTCGCCACTGAGAAATTCTGCATTTGAGCTCAGTGTTATACCATTCAAGGTAAGCTAGGTCATTCAAATGAATGTATTCCGTTAAAAAGTATGTAGGTAAATGGACTGAATATGTGCATTCTTGTTTCAATCCGTTTAGCCTTTCTTGCTTTAGTGTATGAGGAAATATCCTTCAATTTTTTTTTTTTCTGTACTTGCTTTAACTTAACTTTCACTTTATTGCTTATTTTTACAAGTTATAGCACTTTTACTGTCTGCTGCATACTTTTCTAACTAGTTTCACTGTGTGTGATGTATTAACTAGAAATATTCTACATTTGTTAAGCACCTGTTTGGGTTTGTTTGTTCTGATTTCCTGCCAAAGGAGTATCATATAACTTATTTGTTTGCAGTTAAAAGTATTCTCCAGAGTCTCCTTGCTCCTTTATTTGTTTAAAACTTTCATTTAAAGGCCCACTGCTGCTTTTTTGCTGTGATAAACATTCTGCATTTTTTTCTTCCTAGGTAGTGTGAGTAGTTGTAGCATTGTCCATATTCAGGCTTGTGTTTTGGGCCTAGTTGTTTGTTTGCAGAGGCTGTGTGTCTGTGCACATGTTCCAGGCCATCTTAGTTTAGCCAAAGCCATTCTTGCATTTCAGTGAGAGGAGGGTATTTATGGTCATTGGCTGATTGGGGTTACCTGGACTATGGCTTGAAGTAAGCACCTCATTGGTTCTTTCGAGCTTTTTTTAAAGTTGTTTCAGGTTTCAACTTTCTGTTACTTAAGAAGTTAACTTTTGAGTGTTTCTGCCGTTTCACACTGAGCTAATTGGGGGAAGGGTACTGAGCAAACCCTGATCTGTGATATATAACATTAAGTATCCTATTTTTTGCTTATTTTTACAAGTTATTTCTAGCACTCTTATTGGCTGCTGCATACTTTTCTAGCTAGTTTCATTGTGTGTGAGGTATTAACTGGAAATTTTATACATTTGTTAAGCACCTATTTGGGTTTGTTTGTTCTGATTTTTGTCTCCCACCATCCCTCCCTATTGGTATCCTGTTCGTATACTTGGTGGCTTTGCAGTTGCCCGCCCCTACTGTAAATTTGATCTGGGACATTCATCCTAGTTTAGAGTCATTACCTCATTCTACCTAATACAGGGAGAACATTTGAGAAGGCCAACCCACTTAGTTCTTAACATTGAGTTATCTTCTGCTCCTCCTTACTCCCTTTCCACTTTAAAAAAAAAATCTAAGCTTGTTTTCCACCTTTCCTGTAAGTAGTCTAGTCCAGATACAGATTTGCTGTATCCAGTACTGTTTGTAAGCTTCTGAGCCCCCGACCCTTAGCTAGGGTTAAACTATTCCCGACGCCATAAAGTCTGCTCTTCAAATTATCCCTTAGAACTAGCCAAATTTTTAGTTTTAACACTCAGATCTGTTTCTATGAGCTCAGCACTTGTTCTGAACTCATTGTAAGCACTAAATAAGCTACAAATTACTACAGCACTCAACTTTCCTCACTTGTCTAGAGGAAAGTAGGTTTTAGTACTTAACAAATAAGCACCTAACCAGACATGTCTAAGGGTCAGCTCCTGGTGTTTTCTCCTGTCTACCTGATGAATCTGGGCATCCTGGGGCAATGCAGCAATTGCCTCATACACAGACAACCCTCTCCTCCTACCACCCAACACTACAACTTGTGAAAAATGCACTTATATAGCCAAACTGGAAGCAAAGCTATCTTCACCCAAGACTGGACTAGACAGTCAAGAAGAGAGGGGTAAACACTTGCACCACACTACACTCATCACATAGCCCCTTAAAACCTACACCACCAAAACACACACATAGAAACACAAAACACACACCTACATTCGTGGAGGCTCTCAATAAAAATCTGGCCAAGCAACAGGGACCTCCAAAGCAGAAATGCAAGCAATCTCCACTCCCCAACACAACCCAAATGACACATAGCCCACAAGCTCAGTGTGCCAATCAACCACAGCCCATAAGGCATAACAACGTACCCAACACTCTAGTCATAGGTGACTCTATAGTCAGGCCCACTGATGTTCCACTCACCAGGCTAAACAAGGAGAAAGTTACTGTCAGCTGCCTGTCAGGTGGCAGGATTGGCCACATAATGCATGCACTCAGGTCACTCCACAACAAGTACAAATATGACTCTGTCATTGTCCATATTGGTGTGAATGACCTGAAACGTACCTATCTGGACTACATGAAAACAGACATGAAGGAGCTGTCCGATCTTGTAGCCCAGTCAGCTATGACCCTAGCCCTGACTAGCATCCTGCCATCACCCAGAATGATACCACAGTAAAAGGACAAAATGATTGACTTCAACAATTGGCTAAGCTACTGATGTCATTCTAAGGGGATCCATTATCTGTCTGCCTGGGATGACATGATCGACAGACCACGATGCTTTGCCAGAGATGGCCTGCACCTGTCACCTTTGGAATTCTGTATACAGGCTAAGGCTCGTGCCACCCCTATAGTGCCTTTTTTAGGCAAGGTTCAAATGACAAACTCACCACCGTAACAGGTACAAGCAAGCAAAATCTGAGGGTAATGCTACTCAATACTAGAAATCTAAACCTCAAAATGCACTCTCTCGAGGCACTCCTTAAAATGGAGAACATCGATATCTGTGCAGTGACAGAGACTTGGCTCAATACTCCAGAGAGCACCCCTGTATTACTAGGCTATAATTCATACCACAGCTTTCAGCCACCTAACCTGGACTGAAACACTAAAGGTGGATGTGTGTCCATAATCATTACAGATATCCACACCTCCAAGATATTTGCTCAGCATAATGCATCCGAGATTATCTAAGTGCAACTAACTCTGGGCAAGACCACGATCCAAACTATAGCTTGCTACAGATCTTCCACCATGCCCCAGGATTCCCACTTCTCATTTCTTGATACACTGAAAAATATTAGGGTACAACCTAACACCCTAATAATAGGTGATTTCAACTACTCCACCATTAACTGGGAAAACTGCTCATGTACCAACTGTTTTGCTCAATGTTTTCTGGAATTCATAAATTCCAATGCCTTGGATCAACTTATCCACACCCCCACCAGGGGCAGCAATATCCTAGACTTGGTCATTACCAACATGGGCAACTGGTGTTCCACACCAGAGGTCAATTCCTTGTTGGTCAGATCTGACCACAAGCTAATCACCCTAGACATCCACATCCCGCCCCCACCCCCCGTTAGGGAAACCACCAAAAAAAATTTCTCCAAAGGAAACTTCACGCTTCTTAAGACAGAACTGGCAAACTTCACGACACCCATGCAGATGGACAATAGAGGTACGACTGCTGAATCCTACATAAATGCACTTATAAGCACTTACACGAGTGCATGCATCATGCAATCCCTAACAGAACCAAGATGCTATCTTCCAAAAAAAAGAAGCCAATCTGGTGGTCCCCTGCCATAAACAAACTCTACAACAGAAGAAAGAAACTATTGCAAAAAAGAGTAAAATCCCATGATTGATGAGAAAAGAATTTATGCACCACCAAGCTGAAACGCTGTATTGTAATAATCTCCACAAATAACAGTGTTAGGCGTATGTACGTATTTCTTGAAACAAATTATAAATATAGTGAAACAGCAAGTCTATTTAGCAATTAAGACAGCACTTATTTCATAGAGTTCTCATCAGCTGTGCTAACTTACTTTCACTCTTAAGTTGTAGTCTTGGTTAGTAGTTTTCTTAAAAACTTCAGGATTGATGCCAAGTTAGCAAATGCTTTCAAACTGTAAACTGAAGCCCTTTTTCATTAGTACAAGTCTCATTAAAACCAAAAAAATTTTTTATTTCACAGTTTAAAACAATGCTTACTTCCACAGGGCTCTCATCAGCTATGCTGACGTGCTCTCAGTTCACAATAATAAGTTCTGAATAATAGCTTTCTTTAAAAGCTTTTAAATAAATCCCAAACTAAAAAGCTCGCTCTGGTGAGCTTATTTAGTAAAACACACACGAAAAGCGCTTTCGGCTGTTAGCCTTCCTCAGTTCGATGAAATTTCAGTTTCTTAGTTTCAAAATATAAAATAACTACTAGCCATTCAGATACTTCCATCTACACACACCTTTTTGTGAGCTAATCATGTTCCTTGTATTGAGTACTTTACTTTGGTTTAGCTGAGACACACCTGTTTCTTAGGATTGGTTTTAAAGGGACTACAGCATTTATCCCAGGTGACTTGTATGCCTTTAAGTTCAATATCCATTTAATTTCTTTATTCTCTGTCAAATTTTTAATATAACCTCCCCTGTTGGTTACTGATATTAATTCAATAACCTGAAAAACAAAATTATGTGTGGGATGGGCTATGACATGATTTGCTAAACTATTTTGCTGATCCCGATGAATAATATCCCTTTGGTGCCTTAGAGTACGTTCTTTAAATTGTTGGTTCATTTTTCCAATATAAAAAGCTGTACAGTCCTTACAGGTTGCAATGTAGACCAGATGTTGTGAGGTGCATGTGGCTGAGACTTTGAAATTAAAATGTTGGCCTGATACAGGATGGATGAAATTAGGTTCAGTGTTAATATATTTACAAGCCTTGCATCTTCCACATTTCTTAGTGCCCATGTCATGGGGAGGTATAGTACTAGTCGGTCCTCCTTTATTACATAATAAACGTTTTAAATTCTTCCTATGTTTGAATGTAAATTTTGGTTGATCTCCCACTATGTTCCATATTTAGTGTCTTCCATAAGGACCGGCCAATATTTCTTCACCACTTCACATATCTGGGCATTGTCTGTGCTATATGTCAGAGTACACCTAAGCTCATTTGTCAAAGTTCCTTTCCTGTTATATGGTAAAGTAGTTCCAGTTGTAGTATTCTGATAATAGGGACATCCCTTATTATCTCTTATGCTAGCAATATCTTCATTATTACAAAGGTCTTTTCCTTTATAGCCCCGTTGTTGTAAATGTCTTGCTAATGAGGCACATTCTTTCCTATAGGTAGGTTCCTCTGTACATAGTCTTGATATTCGTGCTACTTGATTGTTCATAATATTCTTATATATATGCCTGGGGTGCATACTATCACAATGTAAGTAATGGTTCCTCCATGTCTCTTTCCGGTGTAGTTCAGTAATCAAACCTTGGGATAGTGTATATTTCAATTTCACATCAAGAAAATCAATTTCTGTCCTAGGGTATTTTATTGTAAAC
Organism: Protopterus annectens; assembly: GCF_019279795.1. Classification (NCBI taxonomy): domain Eukaryota; kingdom Metazoa; phylum Chordata; order Ceratodontiformes; family Protopteridae; genus Protopterus; species Protopterus annectens. The sequence goes on from NC_056743.1 coordinate 1,575,386,549, forward strand.
CTTAGGAATTCTGTAGACGAATGTAAATAGTCAACAAACGCTATTATTTCTTCTTCTTGTCCTTTCCATGCTAAAAAAATATTGTCCACAAATCTCCCATAATTGGAGAAAACTCCACTGGTCAGCCTCAGTAAAAAGCTGAGATCCCTCATAAAATCCTCCAAAGCTAGTTACGAAAACAAAATCACCACTGATTCTAAAGACAACCACAAAGTATTCTATAGCTATGTCAAGAATCTCAATGGCAACACTCAGATCTGCTCTGAGTTACAGCACAATGGCACGAAATGTACAGAACCAACTGATATTGCCAACATCCTGGCAGATATGTTCAGTGCTAACTTTACCCCCCTCTCACCCCCTAAAGGGCCCATCTCTATACTGGAAGAATGCAAAGTTCCTGTAATCATAGCTGCACAGGTAAAAAACACACTCTCCAAAGCCAAGAACACAGCAACCATAGGACCTGACAACATCCCAGGCTGCATTCTACACAAACTACAGAACAAACTGGCACCCCACCTAAGTACCATATTCAATCATAGCCTCATCTCAGGTTTTGTGCCCACTGAATGGTGCTCAGCAATGGCTATCCCACTCCACAAAGGGGGAGCAACCAAGGACCCCGGGAACCACTGCCCCATTAGCCTGATGAGCCTGGTCTGCAAGGATATGGAACATATCATCATGGAACTTATAAACAATGACATTGGTAATCTCCAAACTCTGGACCCCACCCAGTTCAGGTTTGTAAAAGGCAGATCATGTCTCATAAACCTGATAGACTTTTTTGAATGGGTCACCAAAGCCATAGATGAAGGTAAGGTGGTTCACACAGCCTATCTAAATCTTGCCAAGGCTTTCAACACCATCCCCCACTCTGGAATTATAGATAAACTCACTAAACTAGGTATAAATCCCTGTGTCACAAGATGGGTTGCCAACTGGCTCACTGACAGAACCCACACTGTGAAAGTAGCAGACTCCAAATCCAATTTCAGACCAGTGACAAGTGGAGTACCATAGGGTTCAGTCCTGGGTCCTCTCCTGTTTGGTATCTACTTCTGAGAAGTACAGGCTAACACAGAAGGTCTTTGGCTAACGAAGTTTGCAGATGACTGCAAACTAGGAGCCATAATTTAAACTCCTAACGATGTGGACATTCTACAAAAGGGCCTCACTGAGACAGATGCCTGGTGTCAAAACTGTGGTCTCAAGCTCAATGCCAAAAAATGCATTGTCATCCCTTTTGGTAAAAGACATGCCATAGGTGAATTAGCATTTCTCCAATTTACCTTTAGGTAAGTATGCTGCATGTGTGCATATGTGTGCATCCTGTTATAGATGTGGCTTGTTAGGAGCAGTGTCAACATATGTTTGTATGTGCAAGGGTGCACATATGTATGGGGGGGTTGCAGTGTATTTAAGTGTATTTAAGCGTAACAGGTTGGTCGTGATTTTTTTCACTTTCTATCAGAAATAGCACTTCACATGATAAGTAGCTATCATTGGTGGTCTGGCAGAAGTAGACTATGTGTGAAAACAATCACTCATTGTCACAGTGGTACAGTGAGTGGCATTGTTGCCTCACAATACTTGACTCTGATTGAGTTCTTGGATGTGGCTTTTTGTGCATGGCATTTGTATACCCTCCATGCCTCTGTGAAGGTTTGTCCGTGTGTATTGTTTTACACCACAGATACGCCATGATTGAACTGGCATTCCTTCAATTTTCCTGTATGTATCTCTGTTTATGCATCCTGTGACAGACCTGGCTTGAAAGGGGCAGTATCAGCATGTGTGTGTGTGTGTGTGTGTGTGTGTGTGTGTGTGTGTGTGTGTGTGTGTGTGTGTGTGTGTGTGTGTGTGCATATGCATGCATGTACATGTACTTGTGTGTACATACAAACATGTCATCACCGATATTTATCTTTGAGAGCATACAGTATTGCCAGGCACATTAACTCTTGTCGGTAGTAATAAAAAACATTACCAAGTTATCTTTAAATAAAGCATGAAATGCATTACAGAAGATCCAGGCCTCCAAACTGGTCCCCACAGCACAAGCTCATTAAACGGGTTTGGACACAGCTTTGGAATTAGCCTTTACCAACTTTGCTCACAGGTGTGCACAGAAGATCACTGCAGCTTTTGTGTGGTGCTTGAGATGACAAAGTCAGTGTTTGCTTTTAATTTTCATGACATGTGCAAAGGAGGTTACTATAGCTTGTGCATGTTGTTAAGAACAGTGTGGTAGTTATTTCTTATTTTTTTTGCCCAAACCTCAGAGATGTACACAGGCTTCCTATGTCCTTTGTGGGGCCTAGGGACAGTGTGGTCATTATTTCTTTAACTTTAGTCACAAACCTCAGATGTGTGTATAGAAAGTTACTATAGTTTCTTTAGGGGTAATGTACTATGAGAAACAGGTTGTAATACATTATTGCAATTGCTACTTTTTTTTCACTTGTCTCATAACAAAACATTAGATGCATATTTGGGTGGCTATCTCTTTGGGCAGCAGTAAGGAGGCATTCTGTTTACATCTGTCTGACATCCACATGCTAAAATACATTTATTGTGCACTATTTGATTTTTTTTCCATTTTCATCCCAGTCAGATATCAGAGGCATAGACAGAAGGTAGCTGTATTGTGGGGAGTACGGGTGAGGAGACATGCTGTATATATGTGTATGACAGCAGCCATTTGAAACATATGACTACTGTCATTTTTGCCTTCACTTTCTTCTCAATCTAACACCAGAGGGATATACAGAAGATTACTTTTTTTGGGGGGGGGGGGGCAGATGATGTATGCATCCTCAAAATCATTTGTCTTCTCAAATTATTGTGAACAGCTATTTTTCTGACTTGAACATTAAGTTTTGTATGCAACTTGTTTATTCCTTGAAAGAAAAATACAAACAAATTTCTTCCATACTCATGATTTCTGTTCAGGTCATCTCTGGATCAAAAGGTATGAAAAAAGCTCTAAAATGCACCTCAGAGTATCTACAACCCCGTAGCATCTGTGCAGCTTACTGGCCACCAGATCCTGAGCTTACTTTGTTTACTTCCTCAACAGTTATTACAGGGCAGTCTTTGCTAGTTAATGAAAACCCCACCTTAGAACAAATAAAATCTATTTTTTCACTCTCTCTCTGTTTTCTGAGTTAATTTAATACCTCAAAATCATTCTAACTGCTTCTTATAGAATTTTTAATACATTTTCTACAAAATGTCTGTCAATGGGGCTTGATATATCAATGTGATCTTATTTTTCTTTAAGCCTTTCTGTTTCCAATAATCCATTTCAAGTCTGCTTTATATGAGTCATGCTAGACATAAGGAAGCAGTGTATTCCCATTCCAATGACATATAATGGGATTAGTGTCAGCACTGTCATCGTATATATTGTCTGTAAAAGGACTGCTTCTTTTATTTCTTGAATGGCCCTCATTTGTGTGTGTGGTTCAGGGTTTGTTTTATAGTATACTAAGGAATTATACAGCTGCAACCAAAACAGTTGCTAAATTGCAGGCCTGTGTTCAAAGTACCTTTTTGTAGTCCAAGATGAAATGACAGTCCCTCACCCTACACTTTGGTAAATGTATTGATACTTTACAAGAATTACATGAAAAAATATTTCCTGACTTTTCTCTAAATATCTCAGACATCTTTGATACTACATTCAAATCATCTTAAAATGTAAAGTTGTATAAACAACAAACATTTAAAGTTTAAAGCTTAGCATTTCAATGTGTGATGCTCCTTATATAAATTTCACAAAAAAGGTGACAACTGCCTTTGAACCATTGACTTATCTAATTGCTCTGTTTTGCTCTAAAAGGCATGGTTACATTAGAAGCAGCTGTGAATCAGTGTAAGCTCACTTCCTTTCTGCAATAAAAACAGCAGAAACAGTTTCACACCTCTCTTTCTTGTTTACAGCAGCCTGAGCTCCTGACTATAGATTTCTCTGTGTCTGTGGCATGTCATGCAAGTGTAGACAAAATCCATTGCAACTCATGTTAGAAGTTAAGCTTAAAAAGATGGGTGGTCTTTCCCTTCCTTTGATACCAAAGAGGAAATAAAAGTTTTATAAAGTACATGCAGGTTTCAGATACCTACACAGTACTGGAATTGTATTGTAGGGAGAAAAGCAACCTAAGAGTTGAATTAAACTGTAGGAAAAGGTGAATTTTTCCTTTAAGGAGTGTTGAAAGGATGCAAGAAAAAAAGATTTGATGAGTCAGACAGAATTCCTTTCTTCAGTCAGAATTTTTCTTCAGGCCATCACTAGATGAAAAGGTTGTTAAAAAGCAAAAACATGCATGTATCTAGAAAACCAATGGCTTGTGAAAGCCTAGAGACCCGAGACCCTCAATTTAAATTCTATTATTTCCTCCACAGTTATTACAGTGCTGTTGTGGCCAGTTAGATTGTATTGGAAGGATACAGGAAAAATCTGACAAAAAATATTAAGAAAAAAAACTGTAACATGGATGGCATGGAAGGAGGCCAGGATGGATAAGGATGTACGCATCAAGGAGATTTCACCTTGGGTTGGCCCAGTATAGCATTTGATTTATTAAGGTCTGCCTTTAAACGTTTTAGACTGCAGACATGACGCATTTCTGCAAATGTTGTGCTGGGGTGTTTGTAATAGTTAAAGGAGACTCAAATGGCAATTTAATCTCCATAAAGCAGGTTTGATTCCCCACCCCCAAAAAGTGAGTTAAAGTGGAAAAAAATAACAGTGATCAAGAACTGAGCCTTAGGGCGCACATGATGATACCGGGCAGAGGGACAGCTATGACATGGAGAAAACCATTTTGAAGAATTGCCATTCAGATACTCCTAGCACCATTCATCAATTCAGTGCAGTGAAGTTGAAGCAAAAGAGGGAAAGCTTATGTAAATAAAGTGAGTGGTCTGCATTATATAATGCTTTGCAGAGCCATATGAATAGTGCTGTAGTAAAGTTACCATCGTTCATTTAACAGTAGATTACATCTGTCAAAATGAGCAAGGCAGTGTTTGTGTAACAACACTTTCTACTTCCATACTGATGACTGGTAAGAAGCCCATAGGTTTCACTGTGTTCTTGCAACTGGCATGTTACTGCCTTTTCTAAAATTCTGCTGAGAGGAGGTAGCAGTGGGTATGTTAGAATGAGATTGGGTTAGAGGGTGAGGGTTGACAGTGGTAAGGACAACATTGGCTATTTTCCATAGTATTGTAAAAACACTAGTGACTTACTAATATGTAGGAGATTCCTAAGTGTGGGGTTTGTGGATGCCTTGGAAGCCAGGCATAGATTAACCCTCATCAATCTATCAGAGAATGAGTAGGGGGAAATGGCTTTAAGACAGTCTGCATAAAGCAGGTTTGTTATGCATTGTATTTTTTTTTTTTTGTAAGAAACCTCTGACTTTGCTGTAGTTACTGCATATGCCTGGTCAGGTACATACTAAAGGGAACATTGTACTCTATGACTGGTCTGATAACGGCAGAGTACAGTGGGATAATGACTTCTTTGGACCAAGATGCCATGCACTTACTTATAAGTTGTGCAACATAAGAGGACTTCCTCTCCACTGTGGCCACATGGTGGACAAAGTTAAGGCTATTGTCTACATGCACATCCAGATCCCTGACCACTGGGTTGACTCTTAGGGATATATTATCAACAAGATTATTAGCCAGGATGGTTGACTTCCCAAAGGGTACAATTATGCATTTCTTAACATTGAGTTTAATACCATGGTTTGGCACCATTTGTTAGCTAGAGTTCATGCCTTCTAAACCTGGTGGACTTCTTTAAGAAGGTTACCAAAGCTATGGATGAAGGAAAAATCATTCTCACTGTGTACCTTGACCTGGCCAAGGCATTTGACACAAAACCCCACTTGGGCATTGTTGACAAACTCCAAAGGTTAGGTACAAACTCATATGTCACACAGTAGATAGCCAGCTGGCTCACAGACATGACCCGGGAAGTTAGAATTGGGGAGTCCACCTCTGCAAAGAAGCCAATCACAAGTGGAGTCCCTCAGGGATCAATGCTTTTTGGCATTTACTTCTCTGAAGTCAATGCCAATGTCAGTGGTCTCTGGCTGACTAAATTTGCAGATGATTGCAAATTAGGGGCTGTCATTGAATCCCACACTGACACAAATGTTCTCCAGGAGGGGCTGACACAGACAAACAACTGGTGTCAGAGCCATGGACTAAAACTAAATGCCAAGAAACGTATAATAATATCCTTTGGGAAGTCATCCAACCTGGGTAAACATTATATTGACAACACACCCCACGGAGCTGATCCAGTAGTCAGGGACTTAGGGGCACACATAGACAGTAATCTAGCCTTTGACCATCATTTGTCTACAGTAGTAAGGAAATCCTTCTATGTTGCACAACTTATAAACAAAGTTATGGCATCTAAGTCCAAGGAAGTCATTGTTCCACTGTATTCAGCATTCATCAGACCTATCATTGAATATGATGCCCCTTTTGGTATGTACCTAACCAGACAATTGGAACATCCACATAGGTTCCTCTCTAAAAGAATACAGGGCTTAAGTAAAATGTCCTATGCAGACTGCCTTAAGGCTCTATCCATGTATTTCGTCACCTACAGGCTTTTGATGGGAGAACTATTTCTGACATACAGGGTATTGTCAGAACCCACTCTGATGGACCTCCTGCATATCTGAAAAACAAATAGCACCAGAATTACCCATTCTAAAGACTTAAACCTTGCCTATGAAATAAATAGGACCTGCTGGAGAGACAGGTATGTATCTCAGAGATTACCCCATCTCTCGAACAGACTCCACATCCATGTGAAGCAGAGTTTCTCCCTAACCCAATTCAAGTGCAACCTGGACAATTGGACAAGGAACAGGAAATTCATCCCTGGTTTGGCACATATGTCTGTAATGGACAGAGGGAACTTGTAAATGGTTCATCTCTCAGGCCCTAGCTTGTAAATGTTTCATCTTCCAAACCCCTGCTTACACTTATCAAAGGTATCAGAACTTGTCAGAGATTTGAGATGCATGGCTAGGCTTGAAAAGGCCCTTGTTGTTGTTAGCCTAGTAAACACCTATGAAACTTTGAACCTATGATAGACAGTCTTGAAGAATGCTAGTAGCAGAGGAGTCGATGATAACCCCCAGCTTGCAATCATCTGCAACCTTAGTCAGCCATAAACTTCAGCATTTACTTCCATTTCAGAGAAATAGATACCAAAATGGAGTGGGCCCAGTACCGAGCCCTAGGGGACTCCTGGGTCCTATCAGTGAGGCAGTTGGCTATCCAGTGGGTGATAAAAGGGTTTATACCTAAATTAGTTATCTTGTATATAATGCCTGGGTGGGGTATTGTATCAAAAGCCTTGGTCAGGTTGAGGTAAGCTCTGTGCAGTCTTACCGTCATCCAGTGCTTTGGTGACCCTCTCAAAAAAGTCCACCAGATTTAATAGGCACGACCTTCCTTTAATAAAGCCAAACTGTGATGGATCCAGCATTTGCAGATTACCTAAATCCTCATCTATCATGTCCATGATGATTCTTTCCATAGTCTTACATGTGAGGCTGGTAAGACTTATCGGCCTGTAGTTACCTGGATCAGTGGTTGGACCTCGTTTGTGCAGGTGAATTACTGTAACAATCTTCCATTCCTTGGGCACAAAACCTGACTGAAGGCTGCAGTTGAAAAAGTGATTCAAGTTGACCAGAGAGATCATGTTTCATGCTATTTATTAAACATTCCGGGATGTTGTCGGGGCACATCCATGCAGTGTTTTTGTCCTTAGAAAGTGCATTGTTGACCTGTTCTCTAGTAATGGTTGGGGAGATTGTGTTATGTGGAGGGTGAAATTTGAGCTGAACCTGTCAGCCAAAAGGTTGGCAATGGCCTTCAGTTCAATGTGGGTGATACCATTTACAAAAAGTTCTGTACATTGTTGTATTTCCTCTGAGGTTACAGACATAGCTGTAAAAAGCTTTGTGGTTGTCCTTTGCCTGAGAAGCTATATTTTCTTCAAATTTAGCATTCGAAGTATTAATTAACCCTCTTTGCTGCCTGTTTAGATTGGTCAGAGGAGTTTTAGTATGTATGGCTTCACCAAGGTGTTTTTCTTTTTGTATAACTGACAGATATTGTGATTCCAGAAGGGTGGCTTGCCTTTTGAGTATGTCTTATTCTTAATACAAATGGGTACACCTCGCTCTATACAGCTATCAATATGGCTGTACAGAGATTTTGCAAATATCTCAGTGTATGCTATGGTGTTTACTGGGTTTGGTGGTGCTTGGCATTTAGCCAAGGTGTTGGTTAGTAGAAAGAGGTTATCCTTGGAATAGTTCCTAAAGGTTTTTGGTTTCACTGGATCCCTGGATTGAATTTTTATTTCAAGTAATACTGCCTTATGGTCAGATCTGACAAGCAAAGATACTACATTAGGTGAGGAATATCAGTCCCCCATGTTTGTGAGTACAAGGTCAAGCAAGTTTGCACCCCGGGTAGGAGTATGGACCAACTGTTCCAGGATGTTGGTATTAAAAAAGGTTAGGAATCACTGGGCTTGTGGGTTAGAAGTGGTGTAGGATTCTCAATCTATTGAGGGGTACTTGAGATCTCCCCTGAATATTATATTAGGTTGAAAGGTGAGGGACTCTAGGACACTGAGATGGGTAGTATGGGTTTCCTGGAACATGGAAGGGATGAGGATGTGGTATGGCACTCGGTTTATATGACTTCCAGTGGGTCACACACTTTAACTAGTCTGGATGTTAGACTGGTTTTAATATACACTGACACTTCACCTTTAGTTCCCTCCTGTGCAGTAGCTGGTCTAAAGGTGTGACAGGCATTAAAACCTTGCACTGCTGGGTACCCTCAATAACTTTAAACAATGTCTCCTTTACTATACAGATGACTACATCTCCAGTGAGAGGAAGGCTTGCAAGGAGTGGAGTTTCTTGGTAAGACTTCTAGCATTAAGCAGTACTACCTTCAGATATTCCTTCATAGGTTCAGTTAAGTTGGTAGGTTTATCAGTTTGGCATTGCCTAAAAAAGGCACTACGGGGGTGGAAAAGGTCTTTGCCAATATCAGAAAACCTAGAGGGCACAAGTGAGATCCATCCCTGGCAAAACAGTGTGGTCTGTCAATCATGTCTCCCAGGCCATAAAATATCGTACCCCCCTGGACTGACACCAGAAGCTAAGCCAGTTGTTAAAATCAATCATTTTCTGTTGGTAACATGGCATTGTCCTTGGAAAAGGTAGTATGAAGCTCAGTGCTAGGCTCATCCCTGCCTGAGACACATAAATCAGCGATCTCGATCATGTCTGACTTCATATAGTCAAAGAAGGTACATCTCAGGTCATTAATACTCACATGGACTATGACAGAGTTATACTGGTACCTGTGGTAATTGCTACAAAGCTAAATGCAGAAACAACAAAGGCATTGGGTTTTATTTTAGGAATATCAATCGATGGGCTGGCAGTGAAATGGAATGAAAAACTATTCTGCAACAGTCCCCACTGGGTTTATATCAGATTCTGGACATCCATTTATTATTAGAGGTGGGATTATGACAAACTTTTACACTCTTTTTTTAGTGAGGAGTAGCCTTTATTATATGCATGGACTTAGCATGTTTGTATTTCTTCCAAGCAGATTTTCTAGCATTGAACAGTGTTTTCAGATACTGGGATAGCTAATGAGTTGGGATGTCCTTTACTTATTAAGTTTTGGCTAAATAGTACTGTAGAGGGAAAAATATTTCAGAAATAATGGGGGCCACTGTTACAGTCTTCTTGTTCTAGAACTTGATAAAAGTCAGTGGTTGCTAGATCAGCCTAAAGGAAACTTTTTTATTTTGTTGTAATGTATGGTAAGTTATATTTCTTTGGGGTAATTGGCATTGCTAGGCTGTGGAAGTGGTCCACAGTATGCAGTAATCACTGTAGCATGCTGGTTCCATTTTAGGGGAAGAAAATCTGGCAGGCTGGGGGGATGATACTCTGCTGGGCACTGCTGTTGCCTTCTTCCACCTCCACCTCTCTTGCTTACCTGTTTGCTTTTTCTGCACTACATCTAGCATGGGTGTTACTATGACTGTTCGCATGAAATATAAAAAGACAGCTGCAAAATATCAAAACCTATCTGCATGCAGAAGCCTAGCTAGATGTCAACCACTTCCACCAACAAAATATCAGTTCTTTCAAAGTACAGTGACCTTTGAGTTTCTATATTTGGTAGGAGGTGTGCAGGTAGAATGACACAGACTACCACTTTGATTTTGCTTAACATTAAGGATTCAGTGATGGCAGGTCCTGTGATATGGGATTCTGACAGACGTTCAGCTGCCAGATAACTGTCATTTAGTTTTAATTGTTTAATTGTACAAGATGCTGACACTGTGGAATGCAGGTAATATATCATAATGAGTTAGATAAGCAATTCATTCATTGAGACATCAAATGTTTATGCTACCGTTATGCATAAAGGAAACGAGCAATGCAGCACAGTACTGAAGGCGCTATAACAAACACTGGAAACAGCCAATCAGTAGTAGGGGTGGGGTTTTAGCATTATAACGTAGAAGAAGGAGGTTTCTTTTATTTTATACTAGTGCTGTGGATTTTAGGTGTGTGGGAAAAGGATCTGCTTTTATAATTATGGTTTAACTAGATCTTGCAGAATTACGTTATTTTAGCTACTCCAAAGTATCAAATGTAATCAGACACTATAAAAAGCAATTAGCAGGTTGCAGTTTGTAGTTCTGATATTCACAACTACAAAGTGACAGATCTTGAACTATGCAAAAAAGGGTGTGCACCTGGTGTGAAAAAATACTTGATGTACATAGAAAGAAACTTCAGCACTCTAGGAAGCATGCGTCATTGTGCCCACCACCCCACCCCCGATCCACCAATATGCAGCACTTAACTGCCAGTCTTGAGGAGAATCCAACAACCCAGTCATTATAAACATTTCCGTATTTACTGCTGTCTGTTTGCTAACAACATGGTTTGTGAAGTAAATGTGAATATGTCCTTGCATTTTGCTTTCATGCTATCAGGAATATTACCTCAGTTACTGTCTATTGCCTCTAGTGTGGTCTTGCTTGCACATGTTGCTGTACTTCTTGTGTTTAGTCTATTACAATAATTGTACCACTATAATATTGGATTGTTGTTTGTGTGTCTGAGTTGTATTAGACCTGATTTATATTATCAAAAGAGGGCTACAACAGTCCATACTGATTCATTACAGTAATTTCTGAACTGCTAAGTATGCACATTAGAAACAGTGGAACTGTATTATACAACACCATCCACATTACTGAACATTCCCTTTTAATCAAAAGAACAGCATCCATGTCGACAAACTTCATTTAATGGGGTCGTCAATAGTTCATAATGAATGCCTATGCTCACTCTTAATCACAAACTGGCAGTAATTTTAGCTCAAGGATCACCAGAATGTATCCTCTAGGAAACAAGAAAATCCCACCCAAGAATTACTTAAACAGTGATACAAAGGAAGGTTGTTTTTTTTTTTTCATTTTTTCATTTTATAAAATGTGCAGTAAAGGATTTTACTCTCTGAAAGGGAGATATAGTTATACAATTCAGCAAGTGACACAATAAATGGAAGAGCTGGGTTAAGAGTAATAATAATTATGAGCACTTGCAATGAGGTGCAATGAATATGAGCCGTCTTTGAAAATAATACTACCTTAAATGGAACTGAATGAATTTTGATAAATAACAATCGGACCAAATCCTCAGATACCCAAGTTCCAGAAATATCATTAAAGAAGACCTACAATGTAAAAGACATATTGTGAATGTTCATAATCAACATGCACCACGAAAATGAGGTGTACCTGTGCACAGCTGAGCATCACTCACTTCAGCTGCATATTACCACTTTGGTTCTTGCATCTTTGTATGCATTATTCTGTCTGTACTTGCACAGTTATCCTGAAGTTAGGCATTTTTACTGTGCAAATTCTGAACTGGTAAATAGAACCTAATAAATAAAACCAGAAGAATATATTAATGCTTATATGTCAATCTGTCCAGTACAATCATCCTTTAAAACAAGACAATATGGCTGAAAAGAGCATTATCCATTTCACATCTGTGAAAAGTTAATAGCAGCTACAGTACCCGAAGATGAGAGGACAGTAATTGCATGCACCTTCCCAGCAGTGAACTAGAAATTGCAGACATCAGCATAATTACACTACACTGTGTTCCCCAATGATCTCAGCCAATCACCGGATATTACAAATGTCAAAAGAAAAAGAAATCTGTTTGTCGCAACTGAAGAAGCAAAGGCAGACTAAATAGCATCTGTTACAAATGCTGTCTGTATTAACAAAACATGGTGTTTCTATGGAAACAGAGACAGAGGTGAGCAAATGAAGGGAGTGTTTTTAAATGGTCCACAGAGCTCAGTCCTCCATTACAGCCCTGCCAGTTCTGGGGAAGTGAGTATGCCACCTGTGCAGGCAATGAATTCTGGGACAGGATAATACAATTTGGGTAAGACAACAGTAGTTTACCTATTTCTTTATCTATATTGAACACAAAAGTAAGAGGGCAGGTGACACTACTGTATCATGTTAAAAGATGTTACTGTTTTTACCCATCTATCTCTATCTATCTATCTAGCTTTCTATCTATGTAAAGTAGCTAGTTATGTCTAATCAGGTAATCTATCTAGCCTTGTAACTTCTCCACAATTTATATTTTAATCTATTTTTCTCTGTGTTTTGTTGTTTATGTTTCTTTTAATTAACTTAGATAAATAAAACACACAACTTATTTATTTACTTATTGGCATTTATAAGTAAACATGCAATATATAACCTTTTTTTCTAGGCACATCTATTTTCCTGCCAAAAGCAACAAATCAGTGTAGTTGTAAATGACCACATTGAATAGCAGAGGCATCAGCATATATTGTCAAAGATGGGGCTTCTGCCAATGGTCCCTGGTGCCTAAGGATCCTCAGTGGTAAGAGTCAGAGGTTATTCTCCTCAGTGGAAGGAGCAAGATTTGAACCTACAATACTTCCATTTAGTGGTGGGGACCTGTAGCAGCACTGGACTATACGAAAATAAACAAGAGAGTGGCATGACCTCTCAGTAAGCCTGTTTTGGTTTTGTTTGTTTAAGCATGTCTTAAATGGTAACTGTAACTCTTATGGACCCTTTTCAACCACAGAGAGTTCACAAGGGAAATGCATGCATGCATTAGTACTTTAGAAGATTCCCTTTGCTTAGGCAGCATTTATTTGGAAGGAGACTGAAATATCAGAAGAAAAGCCACACTGACTATAGAAAATAGAAACACCACACTGGTAGTAACTGGAGTTCAGAATAAAACCTCAGGCCCTAGAGATGTGAGGTGGCAACATTAACCACTGTGCCATCATGTTGCCTTTTGCATATGTAAAACTTAAAGCTTAGAAACACTATAACAAAACAAAACTTTGGTATTTACCAATGAAAGGATAACAACCTCCCCTTGTACTAGTATCCTAACAAATTCAGGTCAGTGCAGTGGTGCAGTGGTGCAGCAGTTAACATTGTCACCTCACAGCAAGAGTTCCTCCTGTTCGATTCTCTGCTTGAGTGTGTTCAGTGTGGAGACTGCATGTCCTCCCTGCATTCCTGCGTTCGCGTGGGTTTCCTCCCACATTCTAAAGACATGCATCTGGAGCATTTCTCCACAGGCCTCTGCTGAAAATAGACTCTGTCCTAATTGGACTTTCCCAGTCAACAAATGTTAAATAAATAAAAATTAATTGTTTTACCCTAGCAAGATCCATTTCATACAACTGTTTGTTTCTGAGGGTGAACCAGGAGTTTTCATCTGAATAAGTTACTTTCTAAAGCTTACAAGTGATGATTCCCATTGCAGAACATGGACCTATGAAATAATTCAGTGTATTTGGCCATGGCTGATCTAGAACCAAAGGAGAAGTAAGAAGCGAATGGAATGAAGCTGGACGTGTAGACTATCACTGAGCTCAAATGATAAGTTAAACACAGTGGCAGCTGACATGGGAAGAAGGTTATGCAAAAGCTATTATTGTATTTCTAGTTTACAGAAATAAAATCATTAACACTAATTTCATTCATACAACATTTGATGCTATTCACAGACAACCAACAACCGTACACTAGTACAATGTCTATAAAATCATCTCCAACACCTACATTCCTGATGCTTTTCACACAAGGCTCTGATTCTATATGAAGTGTAAGAGGAGCCTTTAAAGTTTGCTTTACTGATTCTGTAGGTTCTGAACTGGCAAACTGTCAGTGTTGTTGTTCCTTTACTACACTGTGCTTCACTATTGTCAGTCTTCAGTACTTGGCGTCATTTAGGTTTATAGTAGCTGATTTTAATAAAGGTAGCAAGACATATTTTAGGGATTTTGACAGACAGATAGACTAGCCTGACCTGCCCACCATACACTCTCTGTTTTTATAAACAATCCAGTCCTAGTCATGGATGTTGAAGGAATGCTTGCCAACTGGCAAGGTTTGGGGGTTTCTCAAATTCACATGGCAAGTCTTTACTGGAGGGGTACCAATGAGAGAATGATATTCTATGGAACGTATATGAGAAAATAAAAACTAGTAATTTATTTAGTATTTATTTATCCTATTTTCATTTGTTGGCCAGGAAAGCCCGACTGGGTATAGAACCCTTTTTCAGCAAAGGCCAGGGAATAAAAGCTCCACTGATACCGTATAATACTACTACAATGTAAAGTATCACAGATAAATTAATCATTTGTGTGGTCTTTAACAGTGAAGCATTAGAAAATTATACACAGTAGCATAAGGAATTTGTTCACATTACATAACACATTTTGAATAAAAGTATACATCCAAACAAATACAATCACAATGTCATGCTGAAATGAATCACATTATTAACAAGCAGGTGTACTTAAAAAAGCTACAAACATGGTTGTGAATGAGTAAACATTGATACCTGTATTAAAGTGGAAGCAAGGCAAGTAATTCAGGTTGCCTTAGAGTAATGTACCCCCATAGAGGGTAGAGAAGCAAGTATTAAGTTTTAGGTATAACAATGCTAGCTGTGGACACTACTATCAGGACGTGCAAGAGTAAATACATAGCAGTACAAAGGACTTCCACTATACGCATTTTATTTACAAGTGAGTCTTTACAGTTTACTACTTACGCTCTGCTGGTTTGGGGACATGGGAAAATGTGAGAAAGTGGCAATATGGGAGTGGGTACCATTAGCCTGGTGAGGAGCAAGACCATGGCCAGTACAATAATGAATGAAGCCGAACTTTATACAGTGACTGTCCATAAGCAAAACACAGAACAAGGCAAAACACAAGTAATGTTAGACCTGTCTTGGATATTTACAAGAACTTCTTGTCAATCCTGACAGCAGACACAGAAATTAGAGATATAGTAGGGTCTAAACCAGTATAATAATATGACAAATATAAAGAGAATGTTATGCTATCCAAGGGAAGACACTTTGTATAAGTCAGGGAACACTTTGAAAACTACTAAGTCTTGCTATAGATGTAACTATTGCAAATTTATTGATACAGCTGAGAAGCTTAATCATCTAGACTACCCAAAGACTTTTTGGTTTAGGACCGAGGGTACCTGTGATACAGAACATATTGTTTATCTGGCATATTGTCAGCAGTATGTTTTACATAGGTAAGACAGATAGAAAACCTAAAATGGATCATTAGAATAAGAGCAGATTCTGGTAAGGGACTAAATGATAAGGTCCCTTTAAAACCTGTGCTTAGAGTAAGACCATAGTCACTAGCATTAACACATTTATACACAATATACATATATATATATATATATATATATATATATATATATATATATATATATATAGATATATATATATATGTGTGTGTGTGTATGTGTACATCTATGTTCAAGTTTTTATAAATGTGTAAGTGTTTATAAATGTATTATGTTATTTTATTTTTTAATTAATTGATGTTAATTGATAAATTAGAAGTCTAATAGAGGTCACTATTTAAATGAATGTTAGTGGGTAGTTGTTGAAACTATGAAAAGCGCTTACGTGTGTTATTGCTCAATAAAATACTTCGACCTGGTATTCTGCCATTCGTTTTGCCTTGCTCTGTGTTTTGCTTATGGACAGTTTCTATTTCTGAACCAGACATTTATCTGGAAGTGCCTGATATTTTTTGTGTTAATAGTTTATGCAGAGATTACTTAACAGATTTGTAAGAACTTTTGTTACTCAAGTACCAAAATTTCAGCAGAGTAATGACAATAAATTAAGGCTGATATTTAGAATATTCTAAAAATCATATGATATAAATTTTCCAGTCAACTCATAAAAAGCAATGCAACAGAAAATGGCTGTATTTGTAAACCTTCTAATACAGCAGAATTATAATCTTCAAAAAGTGTTTCTAACTTATAATTTAATTCAATCATGAATATCACACAATGAAACAGGGGTCTTTTAAACTAAAAACTTTAAATTCTCCTTTAAAATGTGGGAAAGGGACTTCTTTTTTTTTTTTTTGCATACTATATCATAAAGAACACAGGCTTAATGCTATGTTGAAACTTGCCTGGCTCATGGTAGATCCTTCAAAGGATTCTTGATGTTGGCGATGCAATTTTGGGGGAAAGTGTCATAATTCACTGAACTGGTAAAGCCAACCAAAGTAGATCATACCTCACAGAGCAACTGACTCTAGCTTGAGTAAGGTGTTGAAGGGGTAGTTCCATATGGAAAGTGTGCATAGAGGGTAGGCTATGGGATTTGGAAGTTGCAAACGTCATAGGGAGTAGACTATGAGATTCGGGTTAAAGAGGGACAACAGATATGGAACTTAACATTCCAGTGTTGGCAGGGTTTTTTTCTCTATTTCAGAATTAAAAAATGAGTTTTTGTACCAGATACTAATGGACAGAAAAAAAGTTACTGCCTTGATGTCATGGATTTGAAATTGGTTAATTTGACAGCCTAATTGTCATAAACTAATACTATACATGTAACATACTAAAAGATTTTTAAGAAGAAGGTACAAATAGGACTAAACCACTTGTCAGGTACAATTTTCTTAGGCTGTCTGGAAACTCCTCCCTTCCTATCTTGCACCACACATAATGTACTCTCCAGTTCTTTTTGGTGTAGCACTATGCAGGCAAAGGAAGAAGAGATAGAAGAGAAATAAAGGAAATATGAGATGCACAAAATATGGGGAATGGTTGGATGGCACATTGCACACAATAGACTTTTTCTTACAGACCTATCATTACGATACACACAAAACCTTTGTATCTGACAAGAAGTCCATGCTCTTCAACCAGCATGACAGATGACCTAGCTAGTTCTTTTGGGTGGCCACTATCATGGGAACAGGCCACAGACAAAATGTGCCCTAACAATCCCGGACCTGCAGGTTAAATGCATTTCGTGGTACATTCCGAAGAGTGTTAGGATGAGACCATGCTACAGCCATGTTAATATCATTCAAGCTGGCATTTTAGGGAAAAGATGCATGATTGGCTATTGTTCTTTTTGTATTAGCCCTGTGAACTACAGGCAAGACTTGGCATGCTTCAGATGAGAAAATCCAATATAACTGGCTAACCACCTGGAAATGATGTGCTTAGACTTATTTTGACGTTATTTAGATTTTTAAAGATAAAATAAACAACTTACATTAACAACTTAAATTTTAAATAAACAAATGATCAGCTTTGTAAAAGTCATAGTTCTGTGCACATATAATCTAAGCTGTTTGTGGACATCCTTATAATGAAGAGGGTCCTGATTATATAATTGAAAGAACAGATCATCAAATGGCATTTTGTGAACACAGCATTTGTCAAACTGTTCTTACTGAGATCGCATTATGGTAGGGATCACAAAATGTGCCTTTTCCCCACTGTAGTGTGATCCTGGAGTTGGTATATATTATTAGCTGAGGGTGTGGGGTGAGCAGCCACCCACATGAGGGGGAAGGGTCGATGAACAGCATTTCTGATTAAATGCCATTTGATAATCTGAAGGTTCGATGTTATAATATAGAGCCGATGAAGAAGATAGTCTGCCCTTAGAATACTACCAAAGGAGAACAAGCCAGTCAGTTTGAACTGGACCCTAACACCACTTTTTGGCAAAAAGACAGCATTTGTACTGAGTGTCACCCTGCCCCAGTACAACAGTAAATAAGCTGGTCTAACAAAGATGGCTTGTATCTCAGAAATTGTTTTGACTGAAGTAATGGCCATATCACAGAGTATCTTCGGTGGAGAACAGGCACCCGATCAAACACAGTGAGTGTAAGACAATTCATCCAAGCAACTGGTTGACTCTCCTGTCAATATATGCCAGTGATCACAAGTCTCAGTCAATGAGCAGAACTTTCTGACAGGTTTATTTTTTTTACTACATGTCTGTGTAATCTTGGAGTTAGTATAAATAAATAGCAGACTTTTGGGGCATGCAAAGGAGGGACATTAGCAATTGTAGACAATGTAAATGTAATTATGGAGGGGTATCAAAAGGAGCAAAAGACAATGTTAAAAAACTGTATGCAGCCTGTCCATTAGGAATGCTGTCAGTCTATTTCCAATTGTTACAAGTGCTAAACAAAACAGCCTCACACATACAGAAGCAGGCATTCTGGCAGTCCCCCTTCTCTTCTAGTTTTCTTTTGCATCTTAACCATTATTCCATCCTCAGCCCCCAGTTGGACCTGCACTAGTGCACACATCGCCTGTTATGTTCCCTTGAAGTATTTTTATTTTACAACCCACATGGTTTTCACATTTGCTATCTCTTATCTAGCATCTTCCCTTCATTTTCTACTACCTCCTCCACTTCTGTTCCTCTCCCTCCTACCTTCACTTCTCCTCTCTTTAGCTCACCTCTTTATCACACTAGTGTTTATCTGGTACATTACATTCACTGATTACTATTTCTCAAATCCATTTACAGACTGAGTATATTACAGTTCATGTGCTTAAGGACTGTGCTTCTCTCTGTCTCCTATACTCAAGCATCCGTTGCTGCATACTATTTATTTATTTACTATTTTCTCACTGGGAAAGTGGAGTGATCTAGTGACCCTTTTCAGCCACAACTTGAGCAACAACCCAATCACATCTGTTACTGTATTCAGTATTCTTTGTAGATAACGCTGTGTATAAATATATATATATAAAAAAAAAAATATATATATATATATATATATATATATATATATGTACAAATTTACACACACATATATGTGTGTGCGTGTGTGTGTGTGTGTATGTGTGTATAAAATATCAGCATAATTCCTCATTTCTTGTACTCATAAATATTCATAAATGCCTGATTATTTCTGCAGTTATACATGTCTCGTGTATGTTTATTCATTTATTTACTTTTGGCTCTTTTTCTATTATTTTGTGCATTTTTAGAAGTACTGCGAACACTTACCTTGAACTCTCATGAAGGCATAGATACAGTGAATTATCTCTTAGAACAATAACTGCAAGGTGGAAGCACAGACATCTGCAGGGGGTGGGGCAAAATTGATGACGATTGGGAGACAGCAGTATGGGACATTAGAATGCAATCTGAGAAAAACTGGCTGTACCTCTGATGCAGGAGTAGGTTGACCTCCACCCACAAAATGGCTATTTATTTTTCTGTTGTGGTTAGGTTTGATGTGATATATGTGAAGAGTTTTACCAAGATCAGTTGGTGCCCTGGGTGATGCCTCATTTTGGTACTGCCCAAAACTGAAGTTGTAATTCCTAACAAAGTTAGGAACAAAAAAAAGCCCTATGAAAGGGTTGAGGATAAAAAAAAAGTGTTTCAGGATAAGCAAAGGTATCTACATAACAGCACTTTGCTGTATTAGACATATTTACTAAATTAGATACCTCCTTACTACAGTTCCTAACACAAAACACTAACTGTCATTTAAGCAGATGAGGTATTGCAGATCCTTTATAGCAAAGGCACTTTGGTTGTCCATAGGCAGAGAGAGAGAGAGAGAGAGATCAAAATTAATAACATTGACCTTTAACAGGATCAAAATCAGATGTCTAATGTGAATAGCACTGTACAGAAAAGAGAAACAGAGGAAAATTATGTTCATGAACAGATACTGGAAGTAGCAGCAAAGCCTACCATGATGAAGGAATAACTCAGACGGGTAAAATTTTAAGCAGGTAATCAAGAATCAAATAGATGTCGTCGAGAAACAGTGCCGTCTATTACTGGATGCCTTAATGGAGTAAAAGGTCCACTTATTTCTGTGGGTGTTCTGAGTGGGAGGTCATTGAAGATGAGATAATAACACCTTCTCTGGCCACAATATAATAATTATGGCTATCAGATGCAATGGAGGAGCCACATTGTCAGCTTTGGAAAATAAAGGTCTCAGTGTGTGTGTGTGTGTGGGGGGGGGGGGGAGCTGAAGGGAGAGGTATCAATACCCCAAAATGAGAAAGGATTTAAGCATACAGATTTCTCCAGTAAGCAAGGCTTGAGTAGGGGGAACCACAACTGATGTGGTCAGAATGCGGTTCCAACTTTGGCATTCAGAAGTCTGGCTTTCTGGATGAACATCATCGTAACATGAAATGGATAAAAAGCACAATGGAGATCAGCTTGACATTTTTGTGTGACAACATCCTTGACAGTCCATTAGAGTGAGGATAACAGAAAAATAAAAAAAAATGTGCTGCTGGTTGGAGATGTAAAATGTACTGTTTTACTCCATCAGTGGAACATTTTCTTAGCTACTGAAAGGCTCAGCAGTCATTCACAAGCATTAAAAAGCAGTGGCTGAGTCTGCCTGCTGGAGAAATTATCCTTACAATACTTTGGTAACCAAAAAAGTCATTAGACTTGATAGCCCACTCATGGCTTCCCGACAAATCGTGTTTAAACAAATAATTTCCCCCACATCCTCAGAAAATTATGGTCATGACCCCCTGAACAGGAAGTCTTGAAAGGCCACTAACTGCACTCAATTTCAAAATGTTTGTGTGGAGATGAGACATCTAAGGTGATCAAGCATGCTGAGCTGTCTGTCATAGTGTTACTACCCCATGCAGATGCATCAGTTCTTTCATTGGTTAACAGGTTTTACTAAGCTTATAGCCAAAGGAGACCATTGGAAAGCTCAACCACATTACCCAACAATGTGTGAGACCAACCATGTCCCCAGTTACAAAGACTTCATTCACATATCCCTGTTGAAAATTTGTTGCCATCCAGAATGGTGTTAAAGATTGCGATCTCTTTGATGAGCAAGGAAAACATATTCCAAAAAATTGGTTGTATCTTGTGCTAGGTATCTGTCACACCCTTTGGTGTTGCACATGCCATAGTATAGGTTAATTTCTTTATAACTGGTGTTTGATTTGCTACTGATTTTACTTAGGTGAAGGAAATTTAAGAAGAGATCACCACCTAGATGTCTTTAAGGTCAGTGGTCAGGGCTTTTATTTTATCAAAGTAGCTAAGGGTACTAAGGCCTAAGATCCTTTTGGTGAGAGAATGGTGAGGTTTGGGTATTGATGGTGTAATGATGAATGTTGTTAGTGCATATGCTCCACAAGTTGGGTGTGCGATGGATGACAAAGAAAAATTTTGGAGTGAGTTGGATGAAGTGGTGGTGAGTGTACCCATGGGTGAGAGACTAGTGATTGGAGCGGACTTCAATGGGCATGTTGGTGAAGTGAACAGAGGGGATGAGGAAGTGATGGGTAGGTATGTTGTTAAGGAGAGGAATGCAGAAGGTCAGATGATTGTGGATTTTGCGAAAAGGATGGACATGGCTGTGGTGAATACGTATTTTAAGAAGAGGGAGGAGCATAGGGTGATGTACAAGAGTGGAGGAAGATGCACACAGGTGGATTATATGCTATGTAGGAGGGCCAGTCTGAAGGAGATTGGAGACTGTAAAGTGGTGACTGGGGAAAGTGTAGTTAAGCAGCATAGAATGGTAGTCTGCAGGATGATGTTGGTAATCAAGAAGTGGAGGAGGAGTGTGAAAGCAGTGCCAAGGATTAAATGGTGGAAGTTAAAAAAGGGTGATTGTGAGGTGGAGTTCAGGGAAGAGTTAAGACAGGCACTGGGAGGCAATGAAGAGTTACCGAATAGCTGGGTAACTACAGCAGAGCTAGTAAGGGAGACTGCTAGGAAGTTGCTTGGTGTGACATCTGGACAGAGGAAGGAGGACAAGGAGACATGGTGGTGGAATGAGGAAGTACAGGAGAGTATACAGAGGAAGAGGCTGGCAAAGAAGAAGTGGGATTGTCAAAGAGATGAAGAAAGTAGATATGAGTATAAGGAGATGAGGTGCCTGGCAAAGAGAGAGTTGGCGAAGGCTAAGGATAAGGCATATAGAGAGTTGCATGAGAGGTTAGACACTAAAGAGGGAGAAAAGGACCTGTACTGATTGGCTAGACAGAGGGACAGAGCTGGGAAAGATGTGCAGCAGGTAAGGGTGATAAAGGACAGTGAGGGAAACGTACTCACAAGTGAAGAGAGTGTGTTGAGTAGATGGAAAGAGTACTTTGAAGGGCTGATGAATGAAGAGAATGAGAGGGAGAGAAGGTTGGATGATGTGGGGATAGTGAATCAGGAAGTGAAGCAGATTAGCAAGGAGGAAGTAAGGACAGCTATGAAGAGGATGAATAATGGAAAGGCTGTTGGCCCAGATGACATACCAGTGGAAGCATGGAGGTGCTTAGGAGAAATGGCAGTGGAATTTTTAACCAGATTGTTTAATGAAATTTTGGAAAGTCAGAGGATGCCTGAGGAGTGGAGAAAAAGTGTTTTGGTACCTATCTTTAAGAATAAGGGTGATATGCAGAGCTGCAGTAACTACAGAGGGATAAAATTGATCAGTCACAGCTTGAAGTTATGGGAAAGAGTAGTGGAAGCTAGGTTAAGAAGGGAGGTGATGATTAGTGATCAGCAGTATGGTTTCATGCCAGGAAAGAGCACTACAGATGCAATATTTGCTATGAGAGTGTTGTTGGAGAAATACAGAGAAGGTCAGAAGGAGTTGCATTATGTCTTTGTGGACTTAGAGAAAGCATATGACAGGGTGCCTAGAGAGGAGTTGTGGTATTGTATGAGGAAGTCGGGAGTGGCAGAGAAGTATGTAAGAGTGGTACAGGATATGTACAAGGGTAGTGTGACATTGGTGAGGACTGCGGTAGGAGTGACAGATATGTTTAAGGTGGAGGTGGGATTACATCAAGGATCAGCTCTGAGCCCTTTCTTATTTGCAGTGGTGATGGACAGGTTGACAGATGAGATTAGACAGGAGGCCCCATGGACTATGATGTTTGCAGATGACATTTTGATATGTAGTGAGAGTGGGGAACAGGTTGAGGAGACCCTGGAGAGGTGGAGATATGCTTTAGAGAGGAGAGGAATGAAGGTCAGCAGGGCTAAAACAGAATATATGTGTGTAAATGAGAGGGAGGGTAGAGGAATGGTGAGGATGCAGGGAGTAGAGTTGGTAAAGGTGGATGAGTTTAAGTACTTGGGATCAACAGTTCAGAGTAATGGTGAGTGTGGAGGAGAGGTGAAGAAGAGAGTACAGGCAGGGTGGAATGGGTGGAGAAGAGTGTCAGGAGTGATTTGTGACAGACGAGTACCAGTAAGAGTGAAAGGGAAGGTCTACAAGAGGGTAGTGAGACCAGCTATGTTATATGGGTTGGAGACAGTAGCATTGTTGAAAAGGCAGGAGTCAGAGCTGGATGTGGCAGAGTTAAAGATGTTAAGATTTGCACTGGGTGTGACTAGGATGGACAGGATTAGGAATCAGTATATTAGAGGGTCAGCTCAGGCTGGACAGTTTGGAGACAAAGCAAGAGAGGCTAGATTGCATTGGTTTGGACATGTGCTGAGGAGGGATGCTGGGTATATTGGGAAAAGGATGCTAAGGATGGAGCTGCCAGGTAAGAGGAAAAGAGGAAGGCCTAAGATGAGGTTTATGGATGTGGTGAGAGAGGACATGCAGGTGGTTGGTGTGGCATGATGCAGAGGACAGGAAGAAATGAAAACAGATGATCCGCTGTGGCAACCCCTAACGGGAACAGCCGAAAGAAGAAGAAGATGCTGAATGCTGCACTAATTTCAATGATGGGGCTACTAAGGGATGAGTAAATTTGGTTTGTAACTTTTTGGGACCTTGATGAGATTCCATGAAGGACAAATTGTGCAATTTAGAAGGATATTCTAATCGCCACAGAGATGTGGTGGTCAAAGCAGTGTCTGTTATCCCTGATAAGTGTCAAATTTAAGTGGAATTCTAACTATATGTTACGCAGTAGTGATGCCAGATTTACCAAAGGAAACTATGCTCTGGTTCTTGGTGTTGAGAATAAGCCAATGATGAATAGATCACATATTTGCTTGTCCTGCCCTTGAGTAGCAGAATGAGATATGATAACCAACACCAGCTGCATTCATCAGCAAACTTGTTTGGCCATAGTCCCTTGATATCAGTTTTTGTGTCACAGAGGGGATCTAGGACAGTCCTGTGGAATGCCACTGGTGACATTTTACTGCCTACTGTAAATATCCCCCCACACACACCCCTTAACAGTATGGATTCTCTCAGACAAACAAT
The DNA here is from genome assembly GCF_019279795.1 of Protopterus annectens. Taxonomy (NCBI): domain Eukaryota; kingdom Metazoa; phylum Chordata; order Ceratodontiformes; family Protopteridae; genus Protopterus; species Protopterus annectens. Next base: position 1,575,411,263 of record NC_056743.1, read on the forward strand.
TATCAAGCTACCAACATTAAAAGAATGATTTGATAAGATAAACTATTATCAATTCACCAAACAATGTATGGGTTAATGCTGATTTGGAAAAATTGTCAATAATTCCGGCATGTGGGATAATGTCAAAGGTCTTGGCAAAGTTCAGATAAATGGTATGTACTGTATGTACCATATACTCCTAATCCATGGCTTCAATAACCTTTTCAAAGAAGTTAAACAGATGTGATCTGTCTTTTACAAATCTTAACTGGTGTGCATACAAGGATATATGGCCACCTTTATCACCACTTATTAGTTCAGTTGTAATATATTCCATATCCTTGCAAATAATACTACTGAGATTAATAGGCCAGTAATTCCCAGTGTCAATAGAGGGAATGCTCTTATACAATGGCACTACAACTGCTATTCCCCAATTCTCCACACCTCTGGGACACAGCTACTGGAAAAGACTCAGGAAGAAAAGTTGATGGAGGTGTTTTGCTAGGTGGGACTTTATGCTTCTCAGGAGCTCCAAGAGTATTGTCAGAGGACACATAAAAGTAATGTTTTGAATTCTAGAAAGTGCCAAAGGAAATTGTCCAAATTGAACTCGGGGGGGGGGGGCACTGAGGAGGAATGAATGGGACAGAGAAGAGATGGGGAATGGAGTGAATTTGGAAGATAATCTGTCTGCAAGAATATTAGTAATTTTCTCAGTGTAAGAGAAGGAGGTACCAATGGAGATAGGTGCAGCTGAGAATAGTAGGTTACTTCTAAGTTTCCTAACAGAAGAAGGCCTTATGGTTGTCTTTTAAATTAGTTGCAATTGGAAGTTCAAAGTCTGTCTTACATTTTCAAATGCTAAGTTTGAGACACTTACGTAACAGTTCTAAACTTCTTTTATAATTATGAAGTGGACTTCTTTTAGTGATGGCCAGGAGCTTCTTCTTTATATTATACAATTTAATGATCTGGATGTTCCATTATACGAGTTTTGTTCTAAACCTACCATAATGCCTACACAGGACTGGTAGGGATGCTTCAATGAATCTGTCCAAAGAGGAGAAAAATTGAGAGCAATAGGCAACAGCTTTAGTCATAAGGTTTGCTGGGAAGATATACCATTTGTGATCATCAATAAGATCAGTAAATGATAAATAATTGGCTTTGGAGTAATCCTTGACTGCAGAAGAGTTATTAAGGGACATAAAACAGGTTTTCATAGAGAAAAATCACAGAGAGATTATCAGATTTGATGAGGAAGTAAGATGCAAGAGGGGTAATACAACCGGGAGAAATCTTTGTGAGGGCACAGTCAAGAAGATTAACACCTCTTCTGCATAGAGGACATAGTTTGTTTAAGTATACTGACATTCACAAAGTCCAGAAATCTGTGCACATATTTGTTGTTAGTAGTAAATGTTTACCATTTCACATCCAGGCAGTAAGTCTCCCTTAAAAAGATATTGGCTTGACTGCTAATATTTCTAACTCGTTACAATATTTTGAATGCTCTGAAGGGGTCATAGATAGGGATCTATAACTGGATATAAGGGTTTAGTTAATTTTATTGAGTGTATCTAGGATATCAACTGGTTCCAGATTTGTATCATGCAATATTAGGTGGGAGACAATGGGGATATAGATAAATAAATAATGATTCCTCCACAGCTTTTAGTGGATCTTACTGCTTAATAGGCACTGTACCCTGGAATGCAGGGAGTGCTATAACTGGAAGCAGGTTTTGTAATTACACAAATGCTGTCTTCAAGTTCAGAGATTTTGTTGTTTAGGTTTCTGGCATTCAGTAGCACTGCCTTACTATTATCCAGACTAAAGTTTGCTATCTTTGGATGTCCATCAGATGAACTCTCCCTTAAAAAGGCCATATGCTGGTAGCAATAGTTTTAGCCAGTATGTGAAATTAAGGTGGAATGATGCAGGGCATCCCTAGCAGGTAATGGGGTCTGTTGACCATTTCATCCCATGCACACACAACCACACTCGATCCTGTAAAATAACCATGATTTACTAGCCAGCTATTGGAGTAAGTTATTTTATTTTTGAATTTAGGCACCATTTTTTTGTGATGGTAGAATGCTGCTTAAAGCCAAGGCATTGTTTTCTCTGAAGATTTGAAAGCCTATGGCCATTTAACTCCTCATGGAAAACTACAAGGTTATAAATGTGTCTGGGGTGGTGCAGGGAGATAATGGTCCTAGTGACATCCTTAATGCTAGCACTAGACAGGCAGATAACTGTCACCCTATCTTTTGTCGACCTGGTATGTGCTATATCTGTATGTCTGATAATGGCGTCACTAATAACTAAGACATTTCTGGGATGTGATTTGGTCTTTTGGGATTTTAAGGGTACAGGTTTGTAGTACAGGTGACTCCCTGTTATAAGTGGTGTGGATGTGGTGTTAATATTTGTACAACATAGTTGATGTAAGTTAAAAGAGCGTCTAGGAGACTTGAACAAGGATTTCTTTACTACTTCAGCATATGTATGAGTAATGTTTAGGTGATGATGTAATTTTTTTTCTGTTGGCATTTACTTACAGTCAGTAGGATAGAGAGATTAGTCTTCAGTTTAGATAAATATGTGAATCTGTCATGGGTAGAACTGATATGTGTTAGAAGTGGGCTGTCAGAAAACATGAGACAGATGTTTTACTGCCCAGAAAATCAAGTGCCAGTAAGCTAGCCAAGGATGAGGCTAAAAAGTCTGGGACTCCATGGTGACAGGCACATTTTGTAGGGGCGACTATTAATTGCACAAATAACAGCTACCAGAATCAACAAAGGAAATAGATCTAAAATCAGTGCAAAACAGTGATAGTTTAGAACACATAATATATAACCAGCTTAATTGTAAAAGTAAAGGGGATCAATTTTGAATGATAATTGGTTACACCTACTTCTGGGTCTATGTAATGCAATGGAAAGACAAATTAATGAATTAGTTTAACGTCACTGCCTCCACAAACAATATACTTTTAAGCTTACTAAAACATGTGCTCTTATGGTAGGGAGTGAGGTGAGTTCAAACCTTCTTCCTCTTTCAGGTCTACAGTGAGAGATCCCAGATTAGTATGCTTGGATTTGGTCAAAGGAGTTCTAGTGCTTTCGGCAATATGTTCTGAAATAACAAAGGAACTTTTCTACGTTAGATTTGGATTACGAATACTAAAAAAAACCTAAGGACGTTTTGTATTGTTGAAGACATCTGTCAGGCCTAAATATGGAGGTATTTGCATGGACTTGGTTGTCAATGGGACTGTGCTGGTGTCAATGCTAGTACCTAGTAGCTGATCCACAGAGTCAGTTTTAGAAACCTCAGGGCCAATACTATGAATAATAAAGTCTGAGGAACTGGCACTGACCATGCTGATGTTCGTGTAACCGGTATTTGTCACGTGACCAGCATAACATCAATGCTGAAGTGTTGACCTCAAAAATAGCCACATGATTTATTTGCATTGGCAGCCTTATGACTATTCCTGATTAGAAAAACTATTTAACAAGTGGCTGAGGTACAGTTGCTAGACAGGCAGGTGACATGGAAAAAGCCAATCTGGTAGAAGATTTCTAAACAAAAGGGATGGGGGCAGGAATTCTAGATCTCCCACCTCACGATCTTAATACAACTGCTTCCACATTGTTATAATCTAAGTAATGCAAAAAGAGAAGAGAATGGATGAACTTTGGACTAGCAAATCTGGAATAAATGGCTTCCACTTTTGCAGTGGGGCTTCTTCAGTAGTGCAAACATCAACTATGAAAATAATTATTTTAAAAACATTACATAACTAACACACAACTAACTAATTAAGAATTGGGAATGTAATTTTAATTGATGAGGTAGCAGGAGGAAAATTTGGAAAAGAAAAAGACTAAGACTGAGATTTCTTCTTTGTAATGGTAAAGGAGAAAGATGTGGCATCTTGTTCAGATTTAATTTTAATTGTTTGAAGAGAGAGAGAGAAAACGGGGGTAATCTGATGGTTTTTCTATGCCAGAAATGAATTTTAAAGACAAAACCTGTTCCAACAAATGGATATTTAACTTTTCTTTTTATCTGCAAGTTGTCTGACTGAAGTTATTGCATAACAAAAAAAATGAAAAAAGGCAGTTAGCACATTGTTAAGGCTGTGAGCTATTAATGAGCTGCTTCCTGCAGTCCTTGGTTTGATTTCCACGGCCTCCATTTGCATACTGCTTGACTGAGCAAATCATGTAACCAGAAATTGCTGTGAGACAATTGAAAAACTGAACTATGGTATCCTGGAATGGAAGTGTAGTATCTACCTATGAAGATATGAGCATTCATTTACACACAAAGTAATAAAAATCACTCGTAAAACTACTAAATGGCTTGTGAACATTTTCTTCCCAATATAACATGAAGCATAGCAAAAATTATTTGATAAAAAATAACAATAACAATCAATCAAACAGTAACACAGCAAAGTACTAACAAAAAAGAAAAGTAGAAGTCAATAGATTGTACGGCCTAACATGCATGGTATATGCTGAAAAGGGTTGGGATCCTGACAGCCTGGGAGATTTCTGTCTGCAAAGTGCCCTAATGCCTGCAGTATCAGTCCACTGTTGGAGCTCTTCTTTATCAAATTGTTGTTTTTTTTTTAATTAGAGGAAGATAAACAGTGCTTACATTTCATCTTAATATGTTAAAGCAACAGAGTGCAAATGATATATGTGCTGTTGACCTGAGTTTTACTTCCATAACATCCACATACATAGTGTCATTTCCAAGTACAATCTCTTAAAATAATTATCATCTCAATGCCTTCCCCTTATGGTATTTCAACTAAGTAGGCCTTAAATGCTTATTAAAAGAATAATACAAATGACATTTTCATAAAATGAAAAGTGTCTGAGGCAAAAAGTGTTCTAAAGTCATGTGTTACCAAGTAAAGCAAGTCAGCAATTTTCCAAATAGTAATGTAGAACATGGAGTACAACGACCATGCTCAGATATCTGGAAAAAGACAAAGCAGTTAAGCATTAAAATAGCATGAAACCCAGTCTTAACAAAAGTTAAGTACTTATGCTTTATTTGTTAAGGTCAATTCTAGCAGTACGTAATCAATTCTGCCAGTACTGGCTGGTAAACAAGAGTGGCACTTTGTTTCTCCCTGTGGTTTGTGCCAATAATGAGTCCCTGACATCCTCTTATGAACTTATAAAGTTGTTACAATAACAGAACTTGTGTTCTTATACATTTTCTGAAGAATAGGAAGTCTGAAACTCAAATGTATGTCATTATTTAGTCACTTCAAGTCCTCAGTTTTTTGTCTCAAAATTGCAGATTTTATGAGGAAAAGCCCAAAGATATGAGGCAAAACTCGACACATTTTGTCAAAATCTTGACAAGTGAGAGGCAGGAAAGATGAATGTAAACATAAGAAACACCATTTGCTGTTAACAAGACTACAAGACCTGGGATGCATTACAACAATTTCAAGGTGGTTTACAGAATACTTAAAATATCGAACCTCAGCAGTCCAGTGACAAGAGAGATTCCTAATGCATTCATACTCAAACTCCTTCTATTTAATATATTTAACAAAAATGCACCTGCACACTAATGACATTATACAACACGGATAATACTCTGTCTTACTATTCTCAATAAATAAATTGCAACTTCTTATCTCTGACTACAAGTTAGCTTTGACTCACTTAACAACTCATTCAAATTAAACAAATTCTAAAAGAAAGGAAGACTATGCTATTTGAATTTCCCAAGCAGCACTATGTCTCTGTCACATAGCAACTAGCTCCAACAATCCAGGGATCACCAGAGCCTTCAGAAAAAGTGCAATCTTAGAAATAACTGGGAATTACAAGTGACCATAAAGTTAATTTCCAGAAACAAATTAATACTACTATCAAAGAAATAGAATGAATGACAACATGTTCCCTTAGCTAAGGAGATGAATCTTCCGGGCATTTCTGACTCTCAAACTTCTGTATTAGGCAGTAGCTGCTGGAACCCCTAAGAAGTAAGTACTTTCCAAAAAGACCACTGTATGCAGAAAAATTACAAAGTGTTCACCTGTCATTGTACTTTGCTGAAGCATGTAAGCTGGAAAACAGTAGAAAATACGATTAGGTGCCTATGAACAACTTTCGCGCATAAGCTATTATCACCCAATCCTGCCAACATTTGACAATCAGTAGCACAACACCACCACCACTAGACACCATTTTAATGAAAAATCACTTCCTATACACTGACAGATCCAGATTAAAGACAATGTGATAGATCGCGAAGTACTTACATACTAATAGAGTGGAACACAACACCTAATGACCCAGAGCCACAGCATGTTTCTCAATAATCAAATTAGTAGTTAAAACACACTTTCTCAATGCAAAAACTATACTGCTACATAGCACAAAGCTAGCCCATTTACTCTTCCTTCCTTGACAAAGCTAAAAAGAAGTTATGTACTCACCATAACATCCCATCTGTGTTGTCCATTTTCATTCTTCCTCAACCAATATTTTTAGCTTGTGGCCACTAAAAAACTCTCAAGCTCCTCCATTACCCATAATGTTGTATCCCCTAACATATTTGTTTGCTGACTTATAGTATAAAGAGAAAAACTAGCAACATGGTAACAGAAATCCATATCCAGAGCTCAACATAAAGAACAGTGGTTCCTTTACAAGGTCTCGTTCTTCCAGAAGTCATTAGGTCAAAGGTAGGGGGTTGGTGGGAGGGAAGTTAAGGAGGAATGAAAATGGGAAACACAGATGGAGCATTACGGTGAGTACGTACATTCTTTACCTGATGTTGTCAATTTTTATTCATTCCTCAACCATTGACACAGAGTCCCCAGCTACCTGAAATCCCAGGAGGACTCTAAGGAAGAATATTCCTAAACACAGTTGAGCCGAAGGCTGCTCTTCCCCTTGAGACCAGATCCAATTTGTAATGAGTAATACAGGTATGAGGATTAGCCCAAGTAGCAGCTGCACATATGTTGTCCATGGAAGCTCTGGATAAAATACTGAAGATGTTGCCATGGACCTTAGTAAATGGGGTCTCAATGGTTTTGGTAAAGAAAGGCCTAATTTGTTATAGACAAAAGATTAACAATCGGTAAGGCATCTGGCTAAGGTTACCTTTGTGACTGGCTCGCCCAATTTGGAATCTGCAAAGGAGATAAACAATTGATCTGTCTTTCTAAATTTTTTTGTTCTATATAAGTAAAAATGCAATTGTCTGTGAATGTCCAGTAAGTGTAACATATATTCACCGCTGTTTGTAAAGTTTGGAAAGACAACTGTTAAATGAATAGACTGGCTGATGTCTGATTCTGGCACTACCTTTGGAAGGAAGGTAGGATTCATTTGTAAAGCCACCCTATATTTATGAAATATTAAGTAAGGTGGTTTAGAAGACAGTGCTTGAAGTTGTGACAGTCTTATAGCAGAAGTGATGCCTACCAAAAATATAGTATTCCAGGTCAAAAAGTTTAATTCAAATTTAGCCGCTGGTTTGAAAGGTGAATGAATTAAGGAATGTAATTACAAATTTAAATCCTATGGCAGAGTTGGATCTTTATAAGGGGGTTTCAAAAGAAAGGTACCTCTCAAAAAGACTTTACAAAGTTTAGCTGAAGAGAAGGAGGAGTTTTCAATCCCAACATGAATTATTTATTTATTTATTTATTTTACATTTGTTAACTGGGCTAGTTTGGCTGAGCTTTTGGCTCCTTTTCAGCAGAGACCCAGGGAGAAAAGCTTCTCAGGACTAGAAAACAATTTATTAAATTTTAGTAACATAGTAACAATCAGCTATAGGATCTTCCAAGCAGAGACCTGGAGAGAAAAAAGCTCCTCAGGCAATTCAATTATACAGAGTATTAACAATTGGCAGACACATATGTGAGTTGTTACAAACAAGGTTTTAAACAATTAGCAGAAGAAAATGTGATTAGTTACAATATTAGTTAAACTGCTTAGAGCAAAATGAGTTAATAGTTAGGCAGATGCTTATTTAAAGTGGGTAGGATCTAGTTTTATAGGAGTTTGGAAACAAGAAAGGAAAGTAAGAATGGCTAGTAGGAAATGTAGGGGATGTAGAGTATAGGAGACAGACTAGACAGGTAGGTTGTTTTGAGACTGTAAGAATTAAGAGTGGTTGGAGATAGAGGAAGGGAAGAGGTAGAAGAGGCAGGGGAATAGTGTTAGAGATACATTAAGAGTGAGGTGGTAAAATAGGAGCAAGGATGGTGGTTTCAAGATGGTTGGCTACAGTGGCAAGACTACTTTGTTTTAAGGTATTTCCTTGTGGCTAATTTGAAACTTTTGCTATGCTGGAGGGATTTTATTTCCATGGGGAGCTGGTTCCAGGACGTAGTTGGATTATAGTTATAGAGAAGGCAGCCTATTTTGGTTTTGGGTTTGTAGATGTCTAATAATTCTTGATTTGAGCTGCGTAGCATCCTAGCAGGGGAATATTTGGATATGATAGTGGAGAGGCTGGGGCAGAAGGAGGGTAGATAGAGGATAGAGTGGATGAACATTAGTAATGGCTGCTAGCAGTACCCTAATAGTTGAGAAGCTGGCTCCTTCACTGAAAATTGTTGCTAAAAATTCAAAGATACTATGTACTAGTGCTGTAAGAGGGTCAGTATGTTTCTATTGTGCCCAAAAAACAAATCTGTTCCATTTACTTCTGGAAAGCTTTCTTGTGAAAGCTTTGTGGGATGACAAAAGTAAATGACAAAGAGAGGAAGAGAGTGTATCCTGTCCAGCTATCAATGGAAGTGGAGAAACCATGCAGTCAGTTTTATGTTTGAGAAATCCAGGTGAATCATGCCTGTTGAGTGAAACAGAAGGTCTGGAATTGGATCTAGACTCCAAGGAGGGTAGGTTAGATGAGGCCAAAGGAAGGGGAACCAAATTTGTCGAGGCCAGTAACGGGCAATGAAAATGACTTTGTTCTTCAACCTGATGCTTTCTGCAGATATTTGGGGATTAAGGGAATTAGGGGATAAGCATAGAGGAAACCAGGGGCCAATAGTGCAGGAGAGTGTCTCTCAGTGACTCCCCCAGTAGGGAGATTATGGCCAAGAACCTGCTGCACTTGTTGTTTAGGGGAGATGCAAATAGGCCACAGCATGGCTGGTCCCACTGACAAAAAATCATTTCTGCCACAATCTTGTTGACAGACCACTCAGAAGGTAGTAGAATGAACTTGCTCAACTTGTCCACTGTCATGTTATACTTCCCCAGAATGTGCATTGCTATCAGAAATTGGGTGGATGAATTCACCCATTACCAAACTTTGAGAGCTTCTCAACACCAGGGCTAAGATCTGGTTCCTCCTTGCTTGTTGATGTACCAAACCACAGACATATTATCCGTCTGAATTGCAATTGTCCCAAAAGGGAAATAGTACTGGAAGGTCTGCAATGCTAACAGAACTGCTCTCATTTCCAGGACATTGATATGCAAATTGGCCTCTTCAGGGAACCATGTGCCTTAGACTGTTTTTCCCAGGAAGTGCCCCCCCAACTGATCGGGGATGCATCAGTGGTCACTATGGCCTTGGGTTGAGGAATAGTGAAGGGATGGCTATATAGAACCTGATGTGAGCAAATCTACCACCAAAGGTATCTTTTGTATGCTTGGCTAATTCTTATCTGAGTGGATGTATGCTGATGAAGAATGAACCACTGAGTTGCTAACATCCATTGAAGAATCCTCATATAAAATCTTGCTAGTGAGTCAAACTATAGCCACAGACATTCATCCTAAAGCTTATAGGATCAATCTGGCTGAGATTGTGGAGTTGTGAATTATCTTCCTCACCTTGAATCTAATAGTCTGTCCTCTTGACAGAGAAAGAGAAGCTGTCATGGATACTGTGTTGAAAAGGGTTCCTATGAACTGGATGGATCTAACTGAGACTTGTAATTTAAGGTAATCCCCAGATGGGAACAAGTCTAGATAACCTTGTCTTGAGCTCTTATGAGTAGATGCTTGGTTAGGGCAGTAATGAGTCAGTCATCTAAGTATGGAATCACTCAGAATACCTGCAGTCTCAAGTGAACTGTTACTACTTTCATGCATTTGGCGAACACCAGAGGGGCTGTGGTGATGACTGACTCCCAGCCAGAAGTGTAAAAACCTTCTGGATTGTCTGTTCATTTTTATGTGATAGTACACATCCTGATTGTCTATCAAGCACATCCACTCATCCTTGCACAAAAGGGCAGAATGGACTGAACCATGCCCATCTGGAACTTGGTGTGCTGAACTGATTTGTTCAAACTGCTGAGATCCAAAATCAGTCTCCAGTCCCCTAGTTTCTTTTGCACTAAAAAGATTTTTGAGCAAGTTCCAGATTCTGTCTGGTCTGGTGGGACCTCTTGGATGACTCTTTTTTTTCTAGCAGCTTTTGTATTTCTAGTGCTGCTGCTTTCCTTTGACTGGGTGGAACATCGGGAATTTTGCATAGTGGTGTGGAGGTGGTAGGGAAAAGGGAATTATATAAACTCCTGAGATACTCCTCTGCCCCCTGTATCTTTTGCATTGTCTAGCCAGGCTTTCTGGTACAGGGATAAATGACCACAGATTGCCTCCAAAGGTGGACAATCAGTTCTCTTTCAGGAGTGTTGGTAGGATCTGTTGGAGAAGGAACCTCTGTACCCTTGGTTTAGCGGGCCTCCTCCGCTGTGTGGGTGGTGTCTCCCTTTCAAGTTCCTCTCTCTGCCCCTGGGTGGACTATCTCTAAGGGTTCTTGGAAAGGACCCTGGGAATTTCTGAACCACACTTTTCAATCTCTTCATTGATTCCTGAAAAGGTCCTTTGATAGGTCAAAAACAAACTTCCACTGCATAGAGGGTCTTTGTATCTGTAAAGTGCATCTTTTACTTTAGGGCCAAAAAAAAGAGATTCTGTCAAAAGGTGCATTGATGAAAAAGGATTTGAGGGGCTCTGCAAAGTCACACAAGTGCATCCAGGCATTCCACCTAATGGAAATGCCTGACTCCACCACCCTTAAGGTACCTTCAGCCACATGGGAGATAAGCCTCATGGATGAGTTAGTGATCAATAGTAGGATAGCCAGCTGTGAGGCCACAGAAGACTGAGCCTCAGAAGTATTGGTCGCAGAGAGGGAATTTGTAAGTTCCTTAATCAGATCTCGCTGTAAACTTTGAAGTGTGCCAAATAAGTCAGCAATCTGAGTGCAAAGACTGCTGAAGTATATACATACTTCCCAAATCTGTCCAACACCCTTGACTTCCTGTTAGGGGAATGGACAGAAGAACTCTGCTTTGCAAGTACTTTCTTGGTGGTCATCACCATGACTTGGCATCTACGGGTACTCCCTTGTTCCAAAACTCCCTTCCTGCAGGTGGTAATCTGATCTTGTGTTTTGGGGATTGGCTTGACTGTGTCTGCTTCCTTCCATGCCCACATAGAGATAAAGTCAATGAGCTCATCAATGGGTGGAGTCACCCAAGAGGTAGATTTGCCAGATCCAAAGGCTTCCAGGAATACTAATTTCTCTTTGGTAGACCAACCACCCCACTGCTTAAGGATCTCTAGGATGTCTCCAAATGAAACATCTTTGGGTGTAGATCTTGGGGACCCTTCCCCATCATCAAAATCTGTACCTTCACTGACAGATTTCTGGGGGAAGTCTAAATGCCTCTTCTTGCACTTTCTCTTCCTAGCGACTTCTTTGGTGGAGTGTTCCAGAGAAGTATCAGACGAAATAGTAATACCCTGCTCGATAGCCTGGAAACTTTAGACTGGATTTCCCTGTGGAGTGGAATGATGGGGCTCAAGCACAGACATATGGGATGCAGAGGGGAGATCTGAGGGGGGAGGAACTATCCATCATGCAGAAGCAGAGAATACTCTTTCCACCACTTCAAAGGCAGAAAGCCCTGGGGAGAAGGAAGTTAATGAAGCTGAGAAGCCAAGCTTCAGCCCCAATGTCTCCCCCTGCCTTGAAGGAAATCCACCCAAGGCAGAGTTCAGAACTGAACTATCCAAAGCTGAAGATCTGAGGGGCAGACATGGCTCAAAAAGCTTCACAGTTGACTCTAACTCCTGAGATCTGAGAGTCGTCCAGCTCAGAATCATTCAGAGCCAGTGCCCTCAGAGAAATCCTTGAATCCAAAGACACTATGATCTTTGGATCTGATACAGATTGTCCTGGGTGATTCGGATCCAAGGGCTCTGAAACAACAAGCTGAATTGGACAAGGAGCCAAGATCTGGGGTGTAGTACTAGTAAGGGCTTCCTGACCTGAAGGTATAGGATCCACATCAACCTTGGTCAAGCTTCTGGAAGAATAAGATGATGTCACAGAGGGAGATCTGGAGTGCCGGTGGAATTCAAAATAGAGGATGGTACCTGAAGAGGGTACTGGATCTATGGGTGGGGTTTAACTGGTCCTAGCTAAAGGCTTCATATCCAAGGATGCTGATTTAATTGATGACACTGGCTTTGGGGAAGGAGCAGTCATCAGATCCAATTTCTTAATTTTTTTCTTAGGAGGTTCCATTGCCGGATCAGAGGATGGGGTTAAGGTTCCAGATGGACTCAAATGCTTACCAGAAAGCTCCTCTTGTTTACATTTGGGGGGTTGAGTCCCACATAGAACTTCAGAGAATGAGGAAGGAAGCAAGCCTTTTAAAATTAATTTGTTCTTCCAGTCAGCGATCGCCTGAGGATTAAAGGAATTTCAAATTTTGCAATCCGTTTGAAGATGTTTTGTGCTTAGGCAATATATGCATGAGATGTGAGAGTCACACAGTGATAATTTGTGACTGGACTTCAGACATTTTTTAAATCCTGATGGCTTTTCAAACATTATTAACAATCCAAAATATCAAGAAAATAACAAAGAAGAAATGTTTTTTTATATATTCAGGTAAAGAAAGAAAGTGAGAGAGAGAGAGATACCAACAATGGTATCAAGAATACACAATGTGTATAAAAGGGGAAGAAAGGTCCAACAATGGTAATAAGCAATACACAAAAGTATAGGAAAAGGAGGCAAAGTAAATACTACCATAAAACAAGCAATATATGAAAAGATATAAAGATATAAAAATATGAAAAGGGTAAATACAATAAAATTGGACTTATCCCCAAGAAAACTACACTACGTTCAGGAGTTCACAGTGAGCACATCCGAATGGGAAAGCGGCAAAAGTGATCTGAGTATGTTAGAGCATTATGAGTAAGGGAGGAGCTTGAGAATTTGTTAGTGGCCATGAGCTGAAAATAACGGCCAAGCTGTATAAGAACCCAATGGTTGAGGAATGAATGAAAACTGGCAACACCAGACCCGATATTTTCTCACAGAACAGCTAACCCTCCATTGCAAAAAAATGCTTCTTCTATGCCCCTTTCCCTCACGCTACTGTTTCCCTAATTTCTTCCTCTTCCTCTTCCTTATCTCTCAGCCCATCCTTCATATATTTGTTTCTTATACTCCCATCCCACTAATCTCATCCCACTAGGTGAAACTGAATTTACTGTGTTATAGGTTTGCTCTTTTGAATTTCAAGTGCTGTTCTACCCCTTCTATTTCTGCATTATACTCTAACAATGTATATATTCTACTGTCTCCTTTATTTTCCATGTAATGCTAAACTGATTACTAAAACATATAAAAATAACTAAATAAGTAAATAAAATTAAATCCAACCATGTCACTGAATCCTTACTACATGGGTCAACAATACTTCTAATTACTTCAGTTGCCTTCTCCTACAGCGCCTCAGTGGTTTAACTAAACACTCTAATTCAGATGCTGTATGTGCTAACACCCAGTGCTAAACGCAAGCGCAGCTCAGTTTTGGTGTGTCACTTGTTTTTACTGAGGCAGATGCTGTTCTGAAGATTAGCCACAGTTGATACTGTGGCAATTTAATTAGGCCTGAAAGCAAATTTCTGTTAGGCAGGCTGAACAGTTGTAAACTGTTTTTCTCCTCCCTTCTGCCCTTAAGCCCTGAGTGTCCTTCTATTGCCTTGTATTGCCTTTTACTGGTGAAAAATGTGTGTGTGTGGGGGAGGGGGGGGACTGCCAAAGCCATCTTTCTGTATCATTAAGTACTTTTTTAAAACTAGATCCTACCTTCTGTTCAGTAATCCACTGACCCGACATGCAATGATACCTTGGCACATACCTTATTGCAAATAATATTTTTCCCCATTCAATTTTGTTGCCTTCCTGCAACTTGCCCCACCCCTTCATCAAGGATGTGCAGAAGCTGAAAAATCCAGACTCACTTCCCCCAAGAGTAGAAGGTTGGCTTGGCTACTATAATTCCCTCTGTCACACAGCCTTCTTTACCAAGGTCACTAATGAAAATCAAGAGTCCAGCATTCATAGACAGCAGACCTCCCTCTCTGTGCCATTTGTCTGAACTAAATCATGATATTCATGCTAGACAGTGCCATCATTCCTTGTATGAATGACATATCTCAGTGAGCACTGGAGCTGCATGCCTGTATCATCCATGCTGTTACTATATTGCCAGTCCTACAGTAGAATGCAGACATGCTGATTCCAAGATAAAAATGGCTGCCATTGGCACACACGATTTTGAACACTACTCAAAATACTGTCAACCACTGTAATGTGCTGAACAATCAGTCCATCTTGTCTATTCATTTTGGTATTTTTGGTTAACAAATACTTCATTATGTTTTTCCGGTTTCACTATGTTAGTTTCATCAGTTTTCTGCTTGGGAGACACTGACTCCAAAATCTTACTAGAGCTAAACATTTAATTAGCAGTTCAGTCATTTTACTTTACTTAACTATAAAATACATTTCAAATTTGCCTGACATGAACATGTTTTACAAATATTTCAGATGATTATGATGATTTATGCTTTCTTTCTAAGTTGTTTTTCTGCTCAAGAATCAAGGACAAAGCCAAAAATAATGAGACAAAGTCACAAAATCAGGGAATATTTTAAGAATTACTCTAATGTACTTAGGAAGGTACAATAAACAGCATTTTCTGCAAAATAAGAAGTACAACACTCTAATACCTTTCATTATAGTTTGAGAGTAGTCCTCAGTGATTCACCAGAAAATCAAAAAAAAATGATGAGGGACAGGGCAAAAATAGAAGGTAAACTCACAAACAGATGAGAGCTGTGATAGTTTGTCTTCTCTTTTGCAATCAGTGATTCAACAGTGTACAAAATTAAAAAGGCATGTCTTTGCTGTTCGGTCCTATTTGTTTGTAACTGGGTAGGTGGACTAAACAGAAATTTTACAGAAGGTGCAAACTGCAACATATACACAGGTCAATACAATAAATAAAAACATAAATTATTAAGAATGTGGTGGAAAGATAAATATGAACAAAAACATTAACAGCAGATTAGAAACTGTCAAAAACATTGTAACTGTAACACATCAGTAGATGTGAGACTTGAACGCAATTACTTACAAACATAGCAAGGTCACAAGGGGGCCAAAAAAGATGACAGGGAGAAAATCAAGGAATAAAAAAATAAATAAAATGCACTAATCTAACATATGAAAGCATGAAACTGTTCTTTTGCTGGCCTGTGTGGAAATTCACTATCAGATGGCTTAAAGGAACAGCAAGTTTGTTGCTCTAGGTAATAGTTTCATTTTTGTACAAGAGAAAACATTACAGATCAGATCCGAATTAACTTGCAGATAGATAGTAAGATAGCTTTCAATCTTAGTGCCAGAGGAAAGAAGGCAGAACTGCTAACTATTAATCAAATGTATAAAATACCTTGGTTATGCTAGCTCAGTTATCACAATGCTCTATGGACTTCTTTTGCCCTGTGTTTTATTCTTTTTGAGGGACCTTACCTATCATACTTACGTTTATTGTATTGTATTACAATTTCAACAGTTAATTCTTCTCAGTTCATCTAGATAGTCCTAACGTGCTTGTAACAGAAAAGTATCAGTTATGAGTGGACGTTTGTAGTCTCATGAAAACTGCCGCCTGCTTAGAGAGAGTGTGGGATCACAGACAAATAAAACCTCCATGCCCAGCAGAAGGAATGAATGAGCCAAGCTGTGACAACACAGTCAGAAGGTCAGTTTTATTGAAATCCCACCCTTTCCCATCATATATTTCTCTCTCATCTTAAAGTCTCTACTTCTCATGTAACAGCAATGAACTAAAGGATGGAGACGTGGAAGGAGTGAGATGAGAGAAAATAATCTAGATGAACAGACACACCACAGATGGAGGATGGAGGGAACAGAAGGTTAGAAGAGTTAGAAGAACATGAACTTCCTTACAGATCTATCATTATTACAGGGACATACTTTTTTCTTATCTGATATAAAGAGTTCTGTCTTATTATCCAAGAAGACAGAATTCCCAGCTAATCCTCCCTGCCACCATCCACAGGAACATGCCATGAGTGATGGTAACCACAAAAGGAGACAGAGGCCTGTAAATACTATACAGGTTATAAAGCCTTGTAAACGTGCTCAGGGAAGACCAGGCTGCAGCAGCACAAATATCATCAGTAGTGACAATACAGAAAAAGGCAGTAATTATAACATTAGTAGAATAAGCTTTCAGAGTTGTAGAGAAGGGTTTCCATGTTTAGCATGGCAAAATTCAATGCATCTAATTAACCAACTGGAAGGGTTGAGCTTAAAATATTTCCTACCAAGCTTTGCTTTAATAAAAGGAAAGAAAAATAGATCAGAAAGAATTAAACTCTACCCACATAAAATCTGAGCTATCTAGGGATATCCATAAAATGGAATACATATTCACTTCATAATACTGGAACAGCAGACTGGTAGGTCAGACTTATGTAGGTTGTTCTCAGTAGCGGCTTTTGACATAGCAGAATGGCCTGACAAAAAGAGCCTGCAACTCTGATATTTTCTTAACAAAACTAAGTCTGACTTGGAATTGTACCAGGTCTTCCAGAACAGAAACTCTGCATCTGTAGAAGAAGCTTATTAAAATACTGTAACAGCAAGCCTGTCTAATATGAGCTGCATTTCTCAAGGAGGAAAGGATGTCAAACAGGAGGCCTAAGGTAAAAAATGCCATGTAAGAAAGCTCTGCATACTTTAAGCAAGGCATGAAAAGAAAAGCCAAACTGAGAGTAAACTGAAGACAACTGCCAAATGAACCTTAACGGAGGAGCACCAGAGGTCAGAGTCAAAAATTTTAGACAAATAGTACATAACCAAGGGACAGGTGCAGAGAAGGGATCTGTGCCAAAGTTGAATGCCCATACATTGGAAAGGGTTCATTTACCTCCATATGTCTTGCAAGCCGAAGATCAATGACAGCCACCATGTCAGAGTGTAGGAGTGGAGATCTGGGTGGGATTTTGTCTGAGAGGCGAGACAGAAGTATCTTGAAAGAAGAAGCCAAATTAGCCTCAAAAAGAAAAGGAGAGAGAAAAAGGACCACAAGTCTCTGTATGTAACTGATTAAGTAGCTATGAAAATGACCTTGACCTTCAGAAGTCTGATCTTCTGGGTAAACTTTGTCATCAGAGAAAATTGGAGAAAGGTGTAAAGTTTTCCGGCAAGACAAGGAATCAAGAAATTTGTGGCCTACCCCAATGGGATTGGATCAGTAAGAAAATATTGGACACTCACAGTTCATGAATATGCAAACAAGTAACATACTGAATTGTCCCAGAGACACAAAATATTGCTTGTCACTGAAGGACACAGGACCCATTCATGAGTAATCATTAAAGAGTGTCTGAATCTTTCTACTAAAGGACTGGGCTTTTTGGGAATGCAGTTGGCTATCAGGAACTGATATAAGTTGAAAGTTCACTGACAAATTCAACTGGCTTTTTGACATAGCAGGCAGGAAGATGTTCTCCCCCATTTTGTTAAGGTACCAGGCAACAGCCATGTTGTTTGACTGAAAAGATGTAACTACCTGAGGTAGGGAGTCTTGAACAAATAACAAAGTCAACAGGGCAGCTTTGATTTTCAGTAAATTTTATTTATTTATTTATTTTACATTTGTTGACTGGGATTGTCCGACTGAGCTGAAGAGCCCTTTTTCAGCGGTGGCCCGGGGAGAAAAGCTCCAACATATTATACAATTTTCATTATAAATTAGCATTAAACAGCAATGTTACAGGATTATTACAAGGCGTTAAGTAGAAATACAGTGTTATACAGTGTCAATAATCAGGAGTATAGCATAACTATTTCAACATGTATAAAAAGAAGATTGTCATTAAGATAAGTATAGTTTTTGGGGTAAGTGGTTACAAAAACCCAGTTTTATCATGATGTAGTTGCATGAAGGCAAGACAATCACAATAGAATGTTTCTCTGAGGCAATTTGCTTAATATATTTTAGAAGACAGTAGAAAGAGTAGTCAAGAAAGATAAGAGAGAGCTAGTGAGAAGAGTGAGTTAAGGGCAGAAAGTAGATTAAGGTATGAGAAGTAGGTGATGTTAAAGAGGGAGAGTGCAGTGACAGGACCAGTGACTTTTAAAGTGCTCTTTGGTGGCTGTCTTAAATTGTTTAGGATATGTAAGGGTCCTGATTTCTAGTGGGAGCCTATTTCAGGCAATAGTGGGGTGATAGCTGTACATGTTACATCCATATTTAGACTTGGGTTTGTAAATTTGTAGTAGGTCTTGGTTAGAGCTTTGGAGAGGTCTGGAGGGAGAATAATGGGAGATGAGAGGGGATAGTGCTGGGCAGTAGGAAGACTGGTATAGGATAGAATGGATGATCTGGAGCTGAGAGAGAAGAAGCTGGTGGGGTAATTCAAACCAGTTTAGGTGTTTTAGAGAGAGACAGTGATGGGATTTGTAGGTTTGTTGGGCAGCAAATCTAGCTACCTTGTTGTAGGTAGATTCAAGTTTGGTCAGGAGTGTTGAGTTAAGATTTGTGAGAATTTGAAAATTGTACATTAGACTGGGTAGAAGGTAGGTAAGAGAGAGTAATCTTGGCTTCAGAGGTAAGGAATTTCTTGTTAGGGCCCTAGTTTTGAACGAGTCTTTTTGATACAGTTATTAACATGCAAGTCAAATTTAAGCTGATTATCAATGGTTACACCTAAGAGCTTAGTACTGGATTCTACCTGAATGGGAGTGTTATTAAGGGACTGTATGGAGAAGGAGGGTTTAATATTACTGAACTTTTTAGGTAGGAAGAGTAACAGCTTTGTGTTTTTAGGGTTAAGGATGAGCTGGTTGTTGGAGAGCCATGTTTCAATTAAGTTAAAAGATGCCTGAGTAGCTGAGAAGAGCTTAGAGGGAGAGTTGGCTGTGGTGATGACTGTAGAGTCATCTGCATATTGCACTAAAGATGACTGAGGACAGGAGGTATAGAGCTGATTAGTAAAGATATTATAAAGTAAAGGCCCTAGGATAGACCCTTGAGGTACATCAATTTTGACAGGGAGAGGAGGGGAGAGTGCAGAGTGCCATCTCACTGATTGAGATATATCAGTGAGGTAGCTGGAGAACCATGCAACAGTATCAGAGGAGAAGTTGAGGTTATGCAGTTTGTGCAGCAGAAGAGAGTGTGAGACAGTGGTGAAAGCTTTTGAGAGGTCCAAGAATGGGCAAGAAATAAGTTTATGGTCATCTGTGGCTATAGAGACAGTGTTGAGGAAGGCTAATAGAGCTATAGTGGTGCTATGTTTGAGTCTGAAGTTGTGTTGAGTGGGTGTAAGCAGATTTTCCTGTATTAGAAACTGCATAACTTGTTTATGAATACATTTTTCTAGTACTTTAGCGAGAGGGGAGAGGATAGTGATAGGTCTAAATTTGGAGATATCAGAGGAGTTACCTTCTTTGTGTATCGGTAGAGTGTAGCATTGTTTCCAGATGGAAGGGACTTTAGATTCAGAGATGGAGTGATTAATTAGGATGTAAATTAAAAATATGTGAAGGTGAGAGAAAGAGATGATCAGACATCCTAAACACCTGAGCAGACTGTTCAGTGTAGTCCCCCCTCCCAAGCAGCTGTATCTATGATGACACTTGTCTGACAAGACTAACTGGAAAAGGATCTCAAAATGGAAAATGATGGGATCCAAGCACCCCGTACAAATGTGAATAATAACCTTTGAGATTCTGAGCTGGAAAAGAAACACTATCCAAATGGTCCAAAGAAGCATCCTCATATGAAACATGGCATAAGGATGCATACAATTCAAATACCATAAGCCCCTTAGCTCTGAACTATTAACCACTGCTGAACTAAAGCAACTAATTATTGTAGATAAATAACTTTGTCCTGGAGCAAGAAAGTCTGAGGATGAGTAGTTTCTAAGGTGAATCCTATTAAAATCATAGACTGAACTGGAACTAACTCTGGCTTTGAAAGTTCACTATGATCTTCAGTGAGATAAAATGTATGGGCATATTCTTGTACCCATGAACTACCACATAGGCAGTAGTCTACGTAACACCAAAAGTGTGATAAGAGGCCTTGGGAAACAGGTGGACAGTAGTCTTTCCTTTGATAATCACATCGCCACAGTAGTCAGGAAATCCTTCTATGTGTCACACCTCATCACAAAAGGTTTCTCATCCAGGAAAAAAGAGGTAATTGTTCCCCTCTACTCATCACTCATTAGACCCATTATAGAGTACAATGCCCCTTTTGGTATGTACCTCACAAGACATCTACAACTGGAAATTCTTTCTTATTCTCACAAGACATCTACAACAACTGGAAAGGCCGCAGAAATACATCACAAAGAGGATTAACGGCTTCCAACAGAGGCCCTATGCAGACCATCTCAAAAAACTCCAGCTTTATCACCTACTCAGAGACGATCTCTGCCTAACATACAAAGCTATGTCAAACCCAGAGCTGTAGGACATGCTCCACTTAAAGAAATCCCAATCCCTCTGAGTTACACGCTCTAGGGATCTAAACCTTGTCACCAAAATAAACAGAACATTCCTGTCCCAGAGACTTCCCATACTCTGGAACAAGCTACCTATCTATATCAAACAAACCTCCTCAATAGCACTCTTCAAGAAAAATCTTGATGACTGGAGGGGAAATAGGAAATTCACCCCAGGGATTACTTCTGTTTCTCTGCTCAACAGGGGCACAGGAAAATATATTTCTTGGGTGGCAAAAGCCAGGGTACCTTTTTGGCTAGGCTTATATAGGCCCTAGGGCCAATAGCATAGTGCCTATCTATGAACCTATGAACCTTATGTTCTCCACACCCATCATAGAGGAGGCAGCAAGGAACCAGCTATCTAGGAGTGGAAAAACCTAGGCTCACTGCAGTCTCTGATGAACTGTGGCTGTGGACATGTGTTTAATGAACACCAACAGGGTAAAAATGAAACAGAAGAGCTGAGCCCTGAACTAGTAATGACTGTCTCTTAAATATAACTTCAAATACTAAAGTTCATAGCCAAGTACTAGGTTAACTGCCCTTACAGGCCATTTTATCTTTTTTTTGTGCACAAATTAATCAATCCGATTTGGTTAGAGATTGGTCTTATCCATTCCATGGTCAATAATTATGTATTACCCCTAATAAGAATAACTGGAATCATAGTATCAATAATTAGAGGGGACCTGTGCAAGGGGTAAAGCATTTAGGAGCTATCTCTGTCCATTAATATCACAGGGGCAGTCCTGGTGTAAATTTTCTGTTTTCCAGCCATAGATACAACTTGTGCTTGAATATGGACATGGCTAAACTTTGTTTTATGTGGATGGGGAGTTTGTTCCAGACCAGCTATATCCTATGTGAGATACATTTGTCCCTCCAAACCATTCTGTTGATGTCACAGAAGAGGTTTAGATCCCTAAGCTGAGTATTTCTTATGCCATTTGACAAAGAGATGTGCAGTAAATCCATCAGTACTAGGTTGGAGGATGCCTTGTATGCCAGACATAGGTCACTTCTTAGCAGTCTGTTGGATACTGAGTATAGTGACAGGGCTTTCAGTCCGTCCATGTAGGACATGTGGTTTAGGCCTTGTATCCTTTTAGTAAGGTATCTCTGTGGGCATTCCAGTTGAATTCTTGACTAATTGACAGTTTATGGAGGCAAGTATCTTGGAGACCAGAAAGAGCATTCAATCTGTGTCTGATAGACAACAAAGGACATACTGAACTTTGTCTGTGCAAAAGACCTTTTTGTGGAAAAAAGTGTGTAGGCCTCTGAGATATCAATTAGCCACTATCAATTAATCATCCTCAAAGAAGAAAGAGTAACCTTTTTCTTTCCAAGATGTTTAAACAGTTGAGTTAAACATTTGATAAATGCACAGATGGCTAATGGTAGTACAAATGACAGAGATGAAACAGGAACTCATGCTGTACTTTCTGAAGTCTAAGGTATTTATAAGAAGGTCACACTGGAATGTAAAGATAGTCAACATCAATGTCCAGTGTAGCCAGGTAACAGTAAATATCTATGAAAGGAAGCAAACATTCAGTCACCATTATGAATATCTTTGCATTTAAGCCACAAGCTGAGACATCAAGTTCTAACCTAGATGTATGCGCATGTGTGTGTGTGTGTGTGTGTGTGTGTGTGTGTGTGTGTGTGTGTGTGTGTGTGTGTGTGTGTGTGTGTGTGCATGTGTGTGTCTGTGTGTGTGTGTTTGTGTGTGTGTGAGAGAGAGTCAGCAGTTCTTGTGACAAGGAACTGACTGTGCTTAAAGCAACAAATTTTCTTGCTTGAACTTTTACTGCAAGTAAATGTCACAACTGCACAAACAATGACATTTCAATGTAAAATTAATTAAAAATTTGGCACATCTATTGTCTTTGCTTAGTTACAGTTAAAAATGGAGATTTTCCTACATGCAGCTCAACAGTCTGTTCTGAAGAAATTCCACTGACCTTGACAAATTTCTTTTAATATTCCAATGTTTCAGAACAAAATGTTTTAAAACGGTTTCTGTTTAATTTCCACATGCATGTATGTTTAAAGCTTCAATTTATAAACTCATAAGAGAAATACTCAGCAAAGAAAATCCTTCTGTACAGTCATTACTTGTTTTCATCTTGTTGTTTTTCATTTAGTTCTAAATTCACATTTTTCAAAACTGCAAGAAATAATGTCAGCAGTTTTATTGTTTACAAAATCTCTGCAAACATAAACGATAAAATTACTGAGTGAAACCTGTTTGGTAAATGCAATATGCAAATGAACCTCTGCATTTAATTCGTATAAGTACTAACTTGAGCTCCTTTCTTACAAAAAAAACTTAAATATGTATTGGAATAATTAGCCATCTCTTACACTAACCTCACACAGTTTTAAAAATCCACACATCCCTGTCCTCAGATCAGAAAGCATAGCCACCTCCATAAATGATAGTTTGCATTTCTGTTATATACAACATGCGCACACAGACATGGGGAGGGCCATATTTAGAAAGTTGAGAGCTGTTCATGAGGTGCTCACCTTGCTGTAGTCAGAGACAATTCTATCACTGTACTTTAGTAAGAAGTGAAGCACCAAGACATGTGATACACCTTTCTCTCCATATTACTATGAGTCCCCCGGGAGCTATTTCCTGCCTACCTCATTGAACATCTTGATCAGGTCTGGTGTGTCTTCACCTGTACCTGCTGCTTTCCCTGACTTCATTTTCCTCAATGCTGTTCCTTTTCTAAGGTTGGCTCCTCCTCTTCTTTCATTATAGGCTGTGGCTGGGGCACTACAGCTTCTGTGGGTTTCTCTTCATTTACAAACTGCTGGAAGTACTCCTTCCACCTGTCTTTGATATCATGTGTACTGGTGAGCAGGTTGTTACTGACATCTCTTATGAAGGGTATCTGATGACTGTCTTATTTATCGTTCTGTTGTCCTGCAATCTGATAATAGCTTCTTTGTTACATTTACTGAGTCCCTTTCCAGAAGCTGGTAAATTGTCTCTTAAGCCTTGTTCTTTGTTACTGCAACTGCTCCCTTAGCCTCTTTCAGTACAAATCCAAAGGACACAACTTCATAAAAAACATAAACTCCATGAGTAAAGGAACACCACTCGAAGGACAGAATAAATTATTTTATTAACACACTTCTTGTAGCTTGGCCTTTTGCCTTCTAATGGAATGCTTTTCAAACACAATTCTGTCCCTATAAATACCTCCAGTCCCAATTAATTAATTAATTAACTAATAGACAAATTTACAAACATTCATGCACTTTGAGCAATTGCACTTTTCCATATAAACAAGATGACACCCATAATGTTAAACATTTAGTTAATAATAATTATAACAATATTATTCACACTATTAAATACTATACATTTTTGCATACATTTTTAAATACATTTTTAAATACATCATTAAATACATTTTTAAAGTGCATTTTTGATTACATACTTGTTTCCTTTTTTCACACGGTCAAATTATTCTCTAAATTCATTCCATTAGGAAACTATGTATGAAAATGAATAATCAACCTACTCTCAAGTCTATTTAATTCTTTCTTGAAATTTCCCCTGCTACCAATAGGTCATGCTAAGACACTAAAAAACAAATATATGAACCCTTGTGTTTAGACAAAAAATGTGTGGCTACTGGACTTTTTAACTTGTGCCTTCTGACATCACCTAAGTGTTCCAAGATTCGAACTTTGACCTTTTTGGTTGTTTGGCCAATGTACCAGCATGTTGGATGACATCCACAACCTATCACATAAACTACCCCACAGCTATTACAATTATAAAACTCATTGGCCCTATAAAGTTTCCCATTAATTCTACACCCATGTAAATTCCTACCTGATTACACACTGAACAGTTTACACAAAGGTAAGTACCTTCTGTTATATCCATCAAACCATGGCCTACATGGTTCAAAAATCTCTTATTCAACCATTCTTTGAGATTATTATATCCCCCATAAGAAAAAAACAATATGTCTGGGAAACAGAAAACCAATGGAATTGTCTTCACTAAAAATTTCCCAAGCCTGCCTTACTATCCTTTCCAAAATAGGGGAGAATTCAGAATATCTGGTGAGGAAAAATAATTTTTCGTCACCTTTATTTTTCTGATTTATAACAACTCCTCCACTGTATGCCCTTGATAACCTGGTATGACCTTCCATCTCACCCACAATTTTGTACCTTTCCTTCTGGAGTACCCTCTCATCATAACCCCTAGTTTGTAATCTATCATATACCTCATTTAAACAAGCCTCTTTGTGCCTTGCTTCAGAGATGTTAATAAAAATCCTTTTAAATTCTCCATACGGCAATGAGTCAATAAGGTGAGGGGGTGCATACTAATGGCATACAGAAAATTGTTGACAGCTGTTGGCTTTCTGAATGGTCTTTGCTGAATCCTTTGCTTACTATCAACATAAAAAAACTACATCTAAAAATTAAATACTAAATCCATCTGTGCTCCAAGTGAATCTTAATCCATGTGGATTGTTGTTAAGAAAACTCATGAATTCCAAAAATTCCTTTTCACTACCTTTACAAATAAACAGCAAATAATCTATACATCTTTTGTAATAAATTACATTATTCACAAAATATTCTTCCAACATCATGAATTGACTTTCAAAATCCCCCATGTAAATAATGGCATAAGATGGGGCGAAGGCCACCCCCATTGCTGTGCCCTTCTTTTGTAAAAAGAAATAATTTTTCCATTTGAAATAATTATGAGTTAAACAAAACTCAAGAAGGGCAAGCATAAATGCTGAACGGAGTCCTTCCCCTAATCTTTTATCCAGAGCTTCCATGCCCCATCTTCTGTCAATGTTAGCATACAAGGGATTTATGTCTACCATTCCCCAAAATATATTTTTCCTTCCATTCAAAATTAACCAGATCTCGACATACTTCCTGAGTATTTTTGATGTGGGAAAGTATCAAAGTTAAATGCCTTTTGAGAAGAAAAATATTAACAATCTCCAAAAAAGATCCAATTCCCAAATTAACAGGTCTACCAGGGGGGGTTGGACAGATCTTTATGGATCTTGGGGATGGCATATATAAAAGGATGCCTAAGTGTCTTGACAATCAACTTCTTAACATCTTTGATCTTCAAAAAAATAAGCCTTTCCCCATGTTCCAAAATCTCATTTAACTCTGCTGAAAACCTTTGAATAGGATTATATTGTAACTTAGCATAATGACCCTCTTCTGTTCTCTTCAGTTCATCATATTGGCCAATGCTCATCACCACCTAATTACCCCCCTTATCAGCTACTTTGAAAACAACCTTATCCAAATTGGACCGTAATTCCTGCAATGCCTGCCATTCCCATTTGTTAAGATTATAAGAACAGAAATTCTTTACAAAATTACCAAAACAATTCTCTACTTTTTTACATACCACATTTTCAAATACATTTATGGCATTGCTTGATCTGGGGGGGGGCATGAAAGTACTATCAGAGACTAACTTGGACATGTCAAGATATCCATGTCAAGATATCCATACCCAGTAAAAAAAGGTTCTTGTTCAACACTGGACTCAGCATAATCACCCATGTTCCCATCACCAAGCTCCACACATTGTTGAAACATTTCAGTGTCATGAATGCTTAAATTAAGCAAATCATCTTCATCAGAAGACACATCACTTGTGTTTATTACCCTTACATTCTCTACATTAGTAACTACAGTTTCCTGTTTAGCATGAAAAAATACATTTAAATTTATTACAGCAACATTTTTTAACATCCAAAATTATGTCAGCAAGAGACGGAATTCTAGTAGGAACAAATTTTGCCCCCTTAAAAGTACTTTCTCGGCATCCTTGGAAATACTTACATTTGTTAAATTAACAATTTTCAATTCATAATTCTCCCCACTGTGATGAACATTCCCACATAACTCAGGAATTAAATCAACATTCTCATGGTTTGCTATGTCTTCTGAATTAAAAATAAGATAGTTCGATTGTCTATTAAATTTAGCAGGATCAAGGGTACATAGTCTTACTTCAGTTTATTGTTCTTCCCTCGTGCCCTCTTCGGTTGTGCTTGCTGCTGGACTGGCTGCTGCCCTCTCATAACATTTTTTAGTTGAGAGGAATCTTCTGAACTTATTCCCTTGAAGGAAACACTTTTCCTACTAAAACTCTGTTCCCTAGAAGATGCCGACAAGTCGCGGATGCCAAATGCAGTCTGTTTACCTGATCTCAAGCTGTTAGTGCATTCCCTGCGTGAGCGAGTGTAAACCAAATTCCTTTCAAAATCATTTATGTCCCGAGACAGTTTATTTCTTTTCCGCTCAACAACATTAGCCTCAGCTTTTTGAACACTCACATTCACATCATCAAAAAGCTTTTGGTACCTTTGGGGGAGATTTCACTTAGTAAATTATTCTGTAACAAAGTAATCTCCCCCCGCAATTTTTCAAGACTTCTAACATTCCTTTTTATGAGTATACATAGCCAAGCAAGCATACACTCCAGTGAGGCCTGCCTGCATTCAGCCAAGAGATCACTCTCTTCTTCAGTGAAATCCCCAGATGATAAGCGATCAATACGGAGGACCCTTGGAGTGATATTGAGAGAGACATACTTCTCATGCAGTCTCAAGTCATAAAAAACAGTTACCTCCTTTTCCATAAGCCTCTCCAACGACTGAAATTTCTCCACTTCACCATTCTCAACAGTAGAAGCCCAAGGATCCATAGAAGCTAGCCTGAGCTCATGATCACGAATCAGGTCAGCAAACAGGGTACTAGATACGGTACCTGGAGGTTCAGTGGTCCCCATCTTTGTGGAATAAAACCATGAAATTCAATACACATCCAAAGTTCCTTTCCTCGTGGAGTTTATGTTTTTTATGATGCCCTTAGCCTCTTTGTCAGCCAACCAGAATTCCTTCTTAGCCTGATCCGTCTTTTTTATCTCCCACTTTTTCCTGCACTCCTTCTTTCTTTTGATGACTTCATGGACTTCTGAATTCCACATCCAGCTTTACTTAGCTTGGCTGCATATCTGTTCTACAGTCCTTGCACAAGCTGTTTTGCTGCACCACCATTCGTCTTCAACTTGGCCTATTTAATCTTCTTGCTGAGGTGCTAGAACCCTGCGTATCTCCATGAACTCTTGTACATCCTCTCCAGTCAACTTCTAGATCTCCAGCCTATAGTCTCTGTTGACATTAGAGCATTTTTGATCACTGTTTGCAGCTCACTGTGGCAACAAGTGGTTTATGCTGTTAGCCAATTTTTTTCACTGGGAATGACTTTGCAATCACTGGTTATACCCCAGTTCCCTTTCTTTACTAGAAAGAAGTCTACCTGAGTTGCATGTTGGACAATCTTGTATGTGCTCTTGTGACTGTCTCTTTCTTGCTGAACCATGTGTTTCCCATCATCAAAAAATGTGCTACACAGAAATCTAGAATGACCACTCCTTCTTTATTCCTGCTGCCCCACCCATGTGGACCCAAACAGTCCACATAGCCTGTTCTGTCTGTCACAATATGTGCACTTAGGTACACCATTATCAACACCAATCCATGCTGTTCTATTTTATCTAGTAGGTCCTGCAACTACTGTCTGAATGTAGTCTTTTCTTTGCTATCACAACCCTGCTGTGGGGCATAGGGTGAAATTATAAATACAGCCCTATTGTGCTTACATTGGAGTCTGATTGCCATGAGTTTGTTACTAATTCTGATAACATCCCTTACTGTCTTCTGAAGCCTCACCCTCACCACAACTCCCACACTATTTCTAGTCTGTACTCCTGTACTCTTCCTAAGCAGTAGACTCTAGATCCCAAGCCTACTTGATACAGAGATGTATGGCCTCCTCCTTAAAACCGTGTTATCCACTTCCAAGCTCCATCTTGTCAGTGAACCTATACTGTAGCAATACTTAGTTTAGATTTGGCAGATTGATTGGTTTTATGTTCTGCTTTCCCTGAGCAGAGCTATCCCACATATCCCAAGATGGGATACTGGATAATGGCCAGTCAGTAGTTTATTGACCCGGGGCTGCTGGGCTTTATGGCAGGCACACACTGGCCAACAGGTGCACATAGCCATCCCATCATTAGCATGGCTTCCTGGCTCATGTTGTAATAGGCCAGGTCCTCAATCCACTTATTACTGTTAAATACCCATGCCCATTTTTGGGGACATTAGTCAATACACCCAAATCACCTGCAGTCAATTTCTACACTATCGAGTGGTTAGCCCTGGTAAAGTACATAGTCTGTGATCCATGATGTCCTATGTAGAGGATACTGCATACCGCAACTGATGCCCAAAGTGGTTGGTCTATGTAAGTGTCCCCCTCATAGGAACCATCTAGAGTCCGTGCCAATGCCCACAACTCCATTTTTGGTTGAGTTTGAAGTGGAAACACTCAGCGTGTTTTTTGGGTGGTAGGATTGACCCCACAGAGACATAGGCAGAACATGTAAACTCCATACAGACATTGGGTGGTGATCATGATCATACCTTGTACTTTGTACATGGGAGATGAAAACCTTAACTATTACGCTAATTGTTGTCTTTTTCTTACCAGCTTGAAGTCATTAACAGATACTAAAAGTATTACTGTGTTGGGTACACTGATGTCTGACTTGTAAAGACAAAGCATACCTGATGTTGAAGTATCAGATAATCATCCACAATTCAAGAATATGAATTTCAAATGATTTTAAACACAAGCTCTAACTACAAGACCATTAGATTATGAAGATCACATGGAAATAAATACCTAAAAAGTTAAGAATCCAATGAAAAAGAGTATCAGACCTAGCTGTTGGACTCTCATTTAATGCTATGAAAGCATCGGAATACCCCATTTAAGAATCTCATTCTCTTGGCAGCTCAGATGCCAATGGGCAGAAGGTTAAAAAGTAAATTACTATTGCCTAGTAATTCAGTAATGCCAGAGAATTAAAAGAAAGCAAATGAGGTTGTAGGAAGAAATCAACAAAGCTAGTATAGCTATTCAATCACAAGAGAAGGCGCTTAGAATGAGTAACCAAAGACATGGTAAGAATACAGTAACGTGACAGGGTGAGCAGCCTGCGGCGAAATAAATGGCTAAGCACTTGGACCAAGATCCTCTGTGGATCACAGAGAAGAGGGTCACCTGTTCAGCGAAAATGGAAGCCAAAGGAATCTCTTTAAGACAAGAATGTGTAGCCCAGTGAATCACATAAAAGTTAAGGAAGCACAGAGGTACAAAGATATACCCCAGCTGTGTGACATAGCTGGGGTATATCTTTGTACCTCTCTGCTTTCTTAACTTCAGAAAAGATTAAAGATGTCCAGCTAAATAGTTGCAGCAGCTGATTTGGCTGCTGCATAAACAAAGCAAAAACTGTGCTCCATGCTTACATTTTAATTTCTGTCTTATGATCTGATCTGCAGACTGTGTTCATTTTATTACCTGCTATTCCTCATGATCCAATATACTAGATGCTATAGCTAGTTTCAAGACAGTGTGAGTGTGTGTGTGTGTGTGTGTGTGTGTGTGCGCGTGTGTGTGTGTGTGTGTGTGGGCATATGTGTGCATATGTGTGTGTGTGTGTGTGTGTGTGTGTGTGTGTGTGTGTGTGTGTGTGTGTGTGGGCATATGTGTGCATATGTGTGTGCGTGTGTGTGTGTGTGTGTGTGTGTGTGTGTGTGTGTGTGTGTGTGTGTGTGTGTGTGTGTGTGTGTGTGTGTGCGCGTGTGCGCATGTGTGTGTGTCGGGTATTGTGGGGACAGATGTCACAGCTATTACAAAACAAGTACTGGTCACATCTAGCAGAAAATTATAACTAACTAAGCATAGCGTATGACACGTATTAGATGTCAGCTTTCAGTAAAAATCTGTTTTATTCACCTACCCTACCCCAGAGAAAAACAACCATATAGAAAAAAAGTTAACACATCAAGTCACCTGACACACAAAATCTGAAATTAGGGTGATCTGTTTATTTTAAGCAAAAATTCTGTTTCTGCTGCAGTCAGCTGTTTTATTCAGCATCAGCAGTTTGCCTTCTGTCTCCCATCATAAATTTTTCAAAACTTCTTCACTTTGCAGTCTAGGAAAGATGCCTTAAGCTCCTTTGGAGATATCTAGCAGACACTAGTACTGCCAAAAATAGCCTAGAACGTGAAATGATAATAGCATGTTTTGCAACCAGCATCAGTCTGCCTCTTCAGGATGCAGCACACATCAGGGTAAATCCTATTAATGTGATACCAATAAAAAAGTGAATTTTAATCTGAGAGATTCTGATTCTTATCTCCATCTGAGATGAATTCTTACCACCATATGATTCTACATAGGAAATATTTCTATACATGATATAATGAAATGTGAGTTTTTTAATCAGGAAAAAAAGCAAGACAACATTGATGTGTACTGTTATTGGGTAAGCTCTAAAGTACATAAAATAGTGAACCAAAATTGTCTCTCACTGACATAGGTTAGTACTAAGCTAACTGCCCTTTCGAGACGTTTTAAGCTTAGCCAATTATCCCTTGTGAGACTCAAACCCTGCACCTTGTGTTTGTAAGGCAAACACTTTAACCATTAGGCCACCCTCCCAACCCATTGCAGTTAAGAGTCGTGTGTAACTACTATAAAATCCTTATTTACCTAAACATATGTGTAGATTACCTAAACACATGCGTAGAACCTCAGTGAAGTATAACAGGTGCAGTACTTTACTAAGGTCCAGCATTACCTAAACGCATGCGTAGAACCTCAGTGAAGTATAACAGATGTAGTAATTTACTAAGGTCCAGCATTACCTAAACATATGCGTAGAACCTCAGTGAAGTATAACAGGTGTAGTACTTTACTAAGGTCCAGCATTACCTAAAATACGCATAGAACCACAGTTAAGTATAACAGGTGTAGCACTTTACTAAGGTCCAGCATTACCTAAACATATGCATAGAACCTCAGTGAAGTATATCAGGTGTAGCACTTTACTAAGGTCCAGCATTACTTAAACATATGCATAGAACCTCAGTTAAGTATAACAGGTGTAGTCATTTACTAAGGTCCAGCATTACCTAAACATACGCGTAGAACCTCGGTGAACAGCATTACCTAAACATATGCATAGAACCTCAGTGAATATCATAGTGTAGCACTTACTTTACCTCAGCATTACATCAAATAATGCATAGAACCCACAGTTATATCATGCGTAGAACCTCGGTGAAGTATAACAGGTGCAGTACTTTACTAAGGTCCAGCATTACCTAAACGCATGCATAGAAACTCAGTGAAGTATAACAGATGTAGTAATTTACTAAGGTCCAGCATTACCTAAACATACGCGTAGAACCTCAGTGAAGTATAACAGGTGTAGTACTTTACTAAGGTCCAGCATTACCTAAACGCATGCATAGAACCTCAGTGAAGTATAACAGATGTAGTAATTTACTAAGGTCCAGCATTACCTAAACACATGCATAGAACCTCGGTGAAGTATAACAGGTGTAGCACTTTACTAAGGTCCAGCATTACCTAAACGCATGCATAGAACCTCAGTGAAGTATAGCAGGTGTAGTACTTTACTAAGGTCCAGCATTACCTAAACATATGCATAGAACCTCAGTGAAGTATATCAGGTGTAGCACTTTACTAAGGTCCAGCATTACCTAAACATATGCATAGAACCTCAGTGAAGTATAACAGGTGTAGTAATTTACTAAGGTCCAGCATTACCTAAACACATGCATAGAACCTCGGTGAAGTATAACAGGTGTAGCACTTTACTAAGGTCCAGCATTACCTAAAATATGCATAGAACCTCAGTTAAGTATAACAGGTGTAGCACTTTACTAAGGTCCAGCATTACCTAAACATATGCATAGAACCTCAGTGAAGTATAACAGGTGTAGCACTTTACTAAGGTCCAGCATTACTTAAACATATGCATAGAACCTCAGTTAAGTATAACAGGTGTAGTCATTTATTAAGGTCCAGCATTACCTAAACATATGAGTAGAACCTCAGTGAAGTATAGCAGGTGTAGTACTTTATTAAGGTCCAGCATTACCAGTCATAAAAATCCCTGGGTGTCTTCATCTTAACAAGTCTGTAGAAGTTAAATGAAACTGGCCCAATGTTACCTTAAGGCAAAGACCTAGAAGTGAATTAATTTATAAATAAATACACAAATTAAATGAATAGCACATTAGTACAAACTTATTGAGGATCAGTAACTCAGAGCAGAGGAATGCAGCAGTTAAGGCAGCAGTATTGTACTTGCACCCATCATGTAAATATATAGCTGGGTACAAACTGATGATGTCAGTCTGTTTGCATATGGCCTTCCTATGAATGGTCGGGTCCCCTTCAAAAGATCGAAATTGTAGAACATTGAACCTCTGATCATTGAGAACCAGAGCATCGAAATTCTGAAATACTGAACTCTGTGAATGGAGATCACTGTACTGTGTGAAATGAGGACTTTATCATTCTGTTCACTGTACTGCGATCTTAGAGTTGGCATATTTAAGTAGCAGGGGGTGTAGAGGGTGCAAGGGGGGCTTGCCCCCATGCAAAAATGTGAAATAAGAAGTTTTCATGTTTTAGTTTTTTTTTTTGGGGGGGGTCAATATTGCAGAATTTTGATCCTCTGATCCTCAATGATTAGAGGTTTGATGTTCTACAATTTCACTCCTTTGAAGGGGACCCAAATGGTCATGTTGATTTATTTTTTCCTTTTGAAGTACTTCTCAAGAAGCAAAGTTTGTGAATACTTAGAATCAGATTCTGAAAGCTACAGACAGGTTAGTACTGTGACTGTACTGACATTGCATATATATTCCATGAGTAATTCTATCTTCAGCCCCCACATACTCATATTCAGATGTTATAAAAATGGAGAAGTGACACTAGTCAGAAGGGACACTAGCTTCTGTGTGAAATAGTCCTTTACACTGTAAATGTCATAGGAAAGCTTGGCTGCCCACTTTAGACAATAGGCAAATACAGAGATAATGCCCACATATTATGTGAAGTCAGCTATGTATTCTGTTGTAAATACAACTGAGAAGCCTAGAATGAAAGCTTACATTCTGAGACAGCCTTCAGAATGATGACCTGAAAGAAAAATGTTGTCTCACTGAAAGAAAACCTGTATTAGGTACAACAGAGTTAACACTGTTCTGTCAGAATACAAGTTTGCCATGTGAAACCCTAAATTACTTTGCATTCCTGCAGGAAGATTTTTCCCAAATAAATCTCAATAAACACACTTTGTTGCAAGAAAGTCCATCTGTATTGCACAGCTTATAAACAAGGGATTGTGTCTAGATTAGGGATGTCATTGTCCCCCTTTACTCAACCCACATTAGGTAAGTCACTGAATATACTATCCCCTTTGGCATGCGTCTATCCAGACACATGCAACAACTGGAATGCCCTCAGACATAGTTATAAAAGGATGTTGTTGTTGTCCTTTTGGCTTTTCCCGGTTAGGGGTCGCCACAGCGGAACTCCAGTCTGCTAATGATTGACAGTAGGTTTTTATGGTGCCGAGGTGCCAGCTCAATGCCCAACCTTCAACGAAGGCACGCCCATTCTACTCATGTTTTTCGAACGCCACTTGACCGTGGGGAGGACATGCAGACTCCACACAGAAGGTGCTCCAGCTGAGAATCGAACGGGAGAACCTCTTGCTGTGAGGCAACAATGCTACCGCTGCACCATACTTACTGAAATGATACAAGGCCTAAATAGCATATCTTACATGGACTGATTCAAAGTCCTGTCACTATATTTGGTATCCTACAGACTGCTAGGAGGTGACCTGTGTCTGGCATACATGGCATCCTCCAACCTATTACTGATGAATTTACTGCACATAAGCAACATCAAAGGGCATCAAAAATGCTCCTTCTAGGGCTATAAACATATTCTGCAACATCAACAGAAAGGTTTGGAGGAACAGGTATACTGCTGCTCTGGAACAGACTCCCCCATCCCATCTACATTAGAAAAGTTCTACCATGTCTATTTCAAACTTAACTTGTGTCGATAGATGAGAAACAGAAAATTTACCACAGGGGATACCACAGGATTCTCCCCTGTACTGCTAATGGATAGAGGCAGCTCTTAAATGCTTTGTTCCATGCATGTGTAGTCTCAAATTATCTATGGTATGATCTCAGTTATTCAAATTAGGGGTAATATATAATTATCAGCCATGGGGTAGGTAAAGCCAACCTCTAACCAAATGGGATAGGTTAATTAGAGCACAAAAGACAAACTGACTAGGCTTAAAATGGCCCTCAAGGGCAGCTAGCCTAGTACTTACCTATAAGCCTATGAAAGATTCAGGGCAATAATAACAGAATTCATGGTCAGATTCTAAAGCTATGGGTTCTGGCTACAGAAGAGAAGGGGTCAGATTCATGCAACATGGACATGACAGTACTTATGCACTTGACTGCCATATTGATCCTGCATTAAGAACACGAATGTCATGAAACTCAGAGGAAGCACATAAAGGTACTTTCAAAGTGTTATAAATCCACAAAGAGCAACTGAATCCTTATAATTCTCTAGATCTGTAGTTTGCCCTGACACTCCAATTAAACCATGGACCTTATTAAACAAAGATATAGGAAATCTCTAAATGCTCAACCCGACCCAGTTTGGCTTTATCAAGGGGAGATCATGCCTGTTAAACTTGGTGGACTTCTTCGAGACAGTCAGCAAAGTCCTGGACGAGGGCAAATCTATGCATATGGGCTACCTAGACATAGCCAAGGCCCTTGACACAATCCCCCACTCAAGCATCATTGATAAACTCACCCAGCTGCTTCTTAACCCATATACTGTCATGTGGGTTGCAAAGTGGCTCACTGATAGAACTCATATGGTCAAAATAGAGGACCCCATCTCTTCCAGCAGACCCGTAACCAGTGGTGTTCCACAGGGATCAGTTCTGGGACCCCTACTGCTTGGAATCTACTTCTCCAAAGTACAATCTAAACCTAAAGGACTCTGGATGATAAAGTTTGCTGATGACTGCAAACTGGGTGCGATCATTGAAACCCCCCAGCAATGTAAACATCTTGCAAGAAGGTCTTACGCAGACTAATGACCGGTACCAAAGTCATGTTCATAAACTTAATGGAAAAAATGCATTATTATTTCATTCATCAAGGGTGATGTTCCTGGAAACTACCACATCAATAGGAATACTCTAAGCACACAGTAAGTGGTGAGAGATCCGGGCACACAGGTTGACAGCAACCTTAACTTCAATCACTGTCTCTCCATACTGAAATCTTCCCTCATCAGGCTAATAATAGAGTACAACACTCCCTTTGGTATGTTGCTTTCCAAACACCTGCAGCAATTGGAGAGGCCACAGAGGCTCCTTACAAAGAAAATTCAGGGTCTTCAAGATCTGTCTTTTGCGGACAGACTGAAATCATTGTCACTTTACTCTGTGTCATAGAGACTGCTTAGAGGTTACCACTGCCTCCAATATAGAGCAATCTCTGACCCAGCTTTAATGGAAATGCTGCACATTCACAAGTCAAATGGCACACGTTTCACTTGGTCAAAGGACCTTAACCTGGTATATGGGACATCAACAGACCTACTGGACAGACAGATTTGTTTCACAGAGGTTGCCCCACCTTTGGAACACGTTTCCTATTCATGTTAAACAAAGTCCCTTATTGACCCTATTTAAGCACAATTTGGACAATTGGATGGGTAACTGGAAATTCAGTCTGGGGGTTCCACCTTTGTCCCTCTTGGGCAGGGCAATTAGGTACTGATTTTACTGTCTGCTTGAACCAAACACCCTTGGAAACATGGGTTGAATTTTGCTAGACTTGTAAGGACCCTGGCTAGCCTAGTAACCTCCTATGATCCTATAATTAAAGAAAATATATCATTCTAAAACTACCCATGTTAATGAGGATTACTGCAGATGCACAACACTGCACTACTGTAATGGGAGCTCTGAAATACTGTGTATCTGGTGTGCCATGCACACCACCTACAGGGAAACGCTTGAGGCCACTGCCAAAAATCACTCTGTCTATCTAAATCTTAAAAAAAGCACACACACATAATTTGACTTTATTAGAAAATGAGATATATATACTATGAGTGCCACGCTGCCCACTTTTTCAGAATAATTTAGTTATTTTCTCAATAAGACATGCTGAAGTTTAACTTACAAGCAGTGATGCATTCATTATTACTTTTATTTTTATTAAATAGAATTCTTTTTCAAAATTCATTGTTGGCTTATTTTAATATTTTTGTTGCTGTTTTGTTTTTCTTTGGTTGCCTAAACCTGTCATTTTAAGATGTTTTTCTCAATAATGAAAGGGTACCTTAGCCATAATATGAATTGGCTGAGGTAAGGGAAGGGCTATACCCATGGAGTGGAGGACTGCGGTGGTGGTGCTGCTGTACCGTTGTCACCTCACAGTTAGATGTTGCCCATTCAATTCTCAGTTAGAGCATCTTCTGTGTGGCGACATGTGTGAACGGGCTTTCCTTCGTTGAAGTTTGTGCATTAGGCCTGGCAAACCAGCATGTAAAACTCTACTGCCAGTCATTAGCGGACCAGAGTTCTGCTGTGGCGACCCCTAACTGGGAAAAGCCGAAAGACACAAACAAACAAAGTGTAGAATTCAAAAGAAATGTTAGCTATATCCCAGGATGCTAGGATTGTGTGTTACTATGTAATAATATCTTGCCTGGAGAAGCCAGAACACTTAGCTTACCTTGTGATTTGACCCATTCCAGAAGTAGCTCTTTTCATGCAGTGACACTCATCCTATTATGCCTTACTGCTTTATTAACTATTTATGAATGGGGCTGGATATAGGCAGAATGAACACCAAAGGGTAGCTGTTGTAATCTGTATGGCATTTTTTTCTGGCAAAGATGATTACGAGTTGATTGTTTACATTCTACCATATTTGCATATGCTAGAAGCGACTTTTTCTATGCACTAACTGAACATAAGCTGAATTGCCTTTTAATTCTATTTAAACTATGATGACCCCAATTTCAAACTGAAATACAGTGAAAGAAAAGTACATAAAACACGTTCTACAAATAAAAAATAACACTTTCTAATGCATACTGATTGATATAACTGACTTATGCGGAAGACTCCATGGTGACTTTGATAAGGTTCACAACTAGCTAGCAAATCACTGTTATAGATGATGTGAAGAAAACAAATCAGTGGTGTATAACCTAAAATGATCAATTTGTGTAGTCAGAGAAAACATATATAAGGACCTTAAGAAAAGACTAGGTACAGAGAATCAATACTTTATGAGACTAATACCCACACCTCATAGTAGTATAAAGCCAGGTCCATTCTCTATCAAATTAAACTCTAAATATGGCATTTTTAACACTAATGTTTAAAATAATCCTAGGCATTGTCATTTCCATGATAGGCGAAACTCCTTTGTTCCTGCATGCTGCTTTATCTTTTGAGAGAATAGCATGCCATTTTGGTGGAAATTGACATTACTATGATTAATATTCTGTGAAGGATGGTTTATCTGTTGATGCATGCCATAATTATTATCAAGGGCTGCTGAGTAAGGACACTGGTTTGAACTTGCCTCTTGTGTGCTTCATTTGTTATCTCTCTGTGACAGTGCTTATGAGTGAGGCACAGTAATGGATCAGAAGTTAATAATTCCTAATGGAAGTTCTTTTTTAAGTGAAAAATCCTTTCAAGCTGAACACTATATCTACAAATGATTTGCTTTTAATATTAAATGTGAAGCTGTTTTGTATAAATGCAAGTACCATCAGAACGATGCAGTGGAGGATGCATTTTCTTTGGCACAGTACACATAGCGTTTTAGTGCAGCAGTTTCATTTTTTAATATTTCAAATACTGACTTTTTATTTTGATAATTTTGAAGCATTTATTTTGTATAATGCATACCATTTCCTGTATGGTTGTATTATAGAAGATTATGAAATGGGAGAGTTATATTGCAAATAAATTTTGCTGATGGTGATGATTGTGAACTAGTTGCTAAAAAATGTTTTTAGTGCTAAAGATGATCTGTAAACATCATCCATACTTACATAGATGGTTAGAGTACAAAAATATGGATTTCTGAATAAAGCCATTTCCCTCAACATAACTTTTCCAAAAAAAAAGTTCCCAAAGTGTCATTTACTGGTACAGACAAATAATTAAATGACTAAGTGCTCAGAGTAGCTGTATTCTGTGTAAGTGTTTACATTTGGTAGTTACATAGCACTGGGTCCGAGTTAACCAACTGCTAACTTAATTTCTTTTCTCAGATTATATACTGTGAGAATAAGAGAAGTAAAATCATGAAATTTGGGAGGGGGTCAGGATTCCTGACAGAGTGGAGTGAGAAAAGGTATCCAGAGTAGCTTCTGTCATGACAAAAACCCAGCTATCATGAGAAAATCCATGGACAACCCACACAATGTCCCACTCGCTCTCTCTCTCTGTCTTACATTAAACAACACTTGCTGAAGGTTAAAACAGGATTTACTCACAAATGAAATGGGTTATACATGAAGGCAAACCCGACTAGATAAATTTAACCAGAAGTAGGTAAATCCTATTTGGATCATGACTGTGTGGTGACTGTAGTATTACACATATGAATTATTACAAATACTTCTTACCTTTATTAAACAACTCCATTGGATACTGTCCCTCTTTTCGCTTGTTGGATATCTTTCAACATGACAGGAAGTATCAATGTCCTTTACACCTAGTGAGCATGCTAACATTTCTGTGTCTGTTATAGTTCATGTCAATATTACTGTAGCACAGAGTGATT
Source organism: Protopterus annectens (assembly GCF_019279795.1). Lineage (NCBI taxonomy): Eukaryota > Metazoa > Chordata > Ceratodontiformes > Protopteridae > Protopterus > Protopterus annectens. The sequence goes on from NC_056743.1 coordinate 1,575,451,014, forward strand.
GTAGCTTTTTTTTTTCATTTCTTTCTTTCTTTCTTTCGGTTTTTCCATTTTTTGTTTAATGAAGAGTGCTGTTAGAACAGACTTGGAAGTATTTTTGGTACTTATGTATTATCACAACCAGGTTCCAAACTACATAAGTACCCAACTTTATATGTTTATAAGGGCGATATTTAAAATCCATCCCTATTTTGGAGCATTTGTCTACTCAATTATTTTAGGGTTTGTCAAGAGTTCTTGTAAGAGGTTGAGAGGCATGATATCATCTATCAATACTTTTGTACAATATGTAAATGGAAAGTTACAAACTACTTTCTTCAAGAAATGTTGTCATTCATCATAAGACATCTTAACTGCTATGAATCTGTCCCTCAAATTGAACGTTTTTCCTCCTACATGCACCAATGCTCCACATACAGTCAGACCCGAGTACAAACATTACTAAATAAACAAACTAAGCTCTATACCTATACAGATAGTATATATCAATAATTACATTATAATTATATAGAATTTAGCACGGCTGCCATTACGTATTATCGCAAGCAGGTTCCGAACTTGTCATCGTTCTTCCCGTATTTTGCTTTAACATTTACTGGCTAAATCAAGCAAGTCTGACCAAAAGACCTAAAGAACCTAATTCAACATAAAAAAATGAACAGAGAACAAAAAAATAGGCATGCAGTCATACACTGCAAACACACACAGTCCTTGTGAGAATCTCTGCTTTCTTTGACAGTACCGCTTTATTTTTTCTACCCTTGCTCTTATCTATGAACCTATGAGCGAGTTAGATCTTACCGACATTTTAAGTTTGGCCAACAATAACACCTTAAGTCAGGAGAAAATGAGATGTATTTTCATCATCTTATTCAATGGTAATGTGAAAGACATGGGACTATATCATGAGTGAGTTGTTTGGAATCTTGTTGTGATAATACATAAGTACCATACTTTTTTTTTTTATTTGATGTTATTTTGTGATCTTTCTGTTAATGCCTCGTAGCAAGTTTCACCAGCTTCAGCAGTCTGACTGATGAATGGATCTTTGTTCAGTTTAAACTGTACAGGATTCTATTTAGCCAATGCAACACACTTTCCTTGCATGTAAAATATGCAATATTGTATCCTTCAAGATGAACACTGATGACTAGATGAGCATGTATAAATTTATTCCAAGCCTGGCTCTGATTTGCCCTTCTAGAAGTAGGAGTTACATCATAAGGGAGAGTACTAGCAAGGCCATAAGATCTCATGACAGGTTAACCTTGTAATTTCTATCATTCTATGATCCTACAATCCAAACAACCCTATTTAAAGAGTGTTTATGGAAACAATGTATAATGTACTTTGACCTGTGTAAGCAATAATGCCCTCCAAGGTGGGTGTTACTGGAGAATTATACCATGACCCCCCCCCCCAAAACGTGCACGCTGATTGGCCAGTGTGCCCGTTGTAAATCGAGTTATACTAATGGAAAAAGGTCCGGTCGCCCGGACTTTTTTCCATTAGTATAACTTCGATTTCAAACACTGTCTCGCTATGTTAAATGGGTTTAACATAGCGAGACAGCTTTAAAATAAGCAACGGAGATCTCCGTTGCTTATTTTAAAGCTGTCTCGCTATGCTAAACCCATTTAACATAGCGAGACATGTTTAAAGCAACAGAAAGCAAGATCTCCGTTGCTTTTTTTAGTGTTCGCTATGTTAAATGAGTTTAACATGGCGAGACAGTTTAAAATAAGCAACGGACATCTCCGTTGCTTATTTTAAAACTGTCTCGCTATGTTAAACTCATTTAACATAGCTTAAACACTAAAAAGCAACGGAGATCTTGCTTTCTCCGTTGCTTTTGCCCACAGCTCTGATGTACTGCGCAGGCGCGCAGTACATCAGAAGTGCTGCGGATGCCAGACATCTGCGGAAGGGCAGCAAACAGGCATTATACTATGCCATTATTTAAGAAAAGTAATAGTTTCTTTTCTTAAATAATGTCATGGTATAATAGCAATAACCCACTTCTGGGTGTGGGTAATGCTAAATTTACCCACGGTTGGCTTTGTTTGGTCCCTCGGGCTTCACCCTCGGGACCAAACCACGCCAACCGTGGGTAAATTTAGCATTACCCACACCCAGGCATGGGTTATTGCGATAATAATTCCCACCTAGAGGTGTTGTGAGGCTTAATGCCAGATGCATTTAGACTCTCCACCCCTGGAAGGGCATTATTTCCCCAATGACACTCACCATAGCGGACATTATTGCACTTAGATAATGGGCCATCTAGTTCATATTTTAATTTTATTAGTATATACATTTTTGATATTTTGATGTAAAATTGTTCCTCCTCCTAATGTTTTAAAGTTGTTGTAGCATAAGTAATTGCTACAGCAATTACAGCCACTTTTTTGAATGAATACACCACACCAGTTAAATATCCCTAATTTTCTTCCTTTATCTTCTGGATAATCCTTGAGGACTACAGTTAGTCCAGAAAGACATTATAGTCTCCTACCTCTTAGTGCTCATACAATGCATGTTGATGAAGAGCCTTTGGGCTCTGAATTCTTTAGGAAAGAAGTTGACAGATAGATTCTGTCACACACACACATGGACACAGACACACAGAAATTACTTTTTTGTTCATTCTTTCACCTTCCTAAACACATTTTTTAACTGTGCTCAGTATACAGGGCGATACAGGGGCAATAGGTGCTGATTTTAGTGTCTGCTTGAACCAGACACCCTTGTGAACATGGGTTGAACTTGGCGGGTTGAGAATGCCATGACATAAGTTTTCTTGTGGTTAATTAACAGCTTACTGGAAAAGTACCCATTGCACAGCTAAGTAAGGTCTTCTTGCTCTTTGTATTCAGATGCACTATGGTCATTGCTAGATTGTAAGAGAAGTATATTGTCTGCATACATAACCACATTAAGCTTTGCCAGTTTGATGGGAAGGTCATTGACATACAGACAGAATAAAATGAGTCCATCTTCAGGACCTTGAGAGACCTGCATTCAGAAGTCCTATCAAGGAAAGTACAGTTGTGTAAGTAGACATATCACAACAGTAGATGTTCAAGTGTATTGGACATGCTAAAATTGGCCCTAGGCATGAGTGCGTGCATGTGTGTGCCTTCCATGGAAGGTTGGGCGCCAGGCTGGCAACTCGACACCGTAAAACTCAACTGCCAATCATGAGCAGACAAGGTGATCTGCTGTGATGACCCCTAACCGGGAAAAGCTGAAGGAGAGAGAGAGAGAGAGAGAAAGAGAGAGAGAGAGAGAAAGATGTTCAAATGGTCATTGCTACAGTAGCCTTAGTTATATGGGTTATATCCTGCAGAGGATACTATAGCCAGCCAGCTTCCAAAGCTTCAGGGCACCTTCTACATACCCAAGCTATCATTCAGTTTCAGATGACTGAAAAGACAGCTTTGGCTGTCAAGTTTTTCATATCTTTCATGTCAATAGAGGCTGTGCCCTGAAAAGACGACTCTAGGAATAACAAAAATAATTATTCACACCCTCTCATAAAAACACAGAAATAAACAAGGAGTATGGAAAGATGGAGCAGCTACTGCAGCAGTGACCATTCAAACATCTGCTGTTAGGACAAGTTTACTTACACAACTGTATGACTTTCATCATATTGATCACTGCTATAGCAGCTTTAGCTATATGGGTAGATCACACTAGCTTACTACATCTGAGATATGGAAGGGGAAGGGTGCAGGAGCCCCTGGAGGATGGTTCTAGCAAAGCCTGATCAACACCTAGAGAAGGAATTAAGCTTGCAATGTCTTGTCAATTTGTGCAGAGAGGACCAAGATGCTCCTTCTAGAATACTTTTAAAATCCAGCCCTTCCCAAAAAGCCATAAATGAAGCCAAGGCCTTAGTTCAGTGGGCCTTGACCTTGCCTGGAATAGTTTTGTTGTGGCGAGTAAAACAAAATCATTTAGAAATAGTCTGTATTAACACAGGTTCTTCTTACTTATAACCTTCATAAGAAATGACCAATTGATCGGAAAGATTTAATTCTGACAAGATAGTACCTGTGTGGTCTGTAGACATCCAAGATATAGAGTATCCATTTTCAGTCATTTTTAGGTTCAGGAAAGAAAACAGAGAGATGGGTAGTTTGGCTTAAAGTAAACTTGGATACCACTTTAGGCATAAAATAATTATTTCTCAAAGAAACCCTGTCTCTGTGGAAAATGAGATAAGGTTGACTCACCATAAGAGTTTGCAACTCAGATACCTTTCATGCAGAGATCAGAGCAATCAGTAAGACTGTTTTCCTTCTTAAGAACTTCAAGTTAGCCAGATTAGCTAGTGCACATGGAGCAAATATTAGTTTCACTAACACAAAATTAAAATTCCAAAAAGGGTCCACAGATTTTCTTCAGGCATCTTATACAAAACCCCTTGATTTGAGAATGCATTGAAAGAGGAAAATCAATGGGAGGACATGCTGAAATAGCCTATAAATTAACCTTGATGGAGGCGTAAGAAAGGCCATAGCATAGTAATTCACATGCATATTAAAAAACAGAGAACAACTAACCTGAATGGGAGCTGGTTATGTTGTTGGCATCAACTAAAAAACTTTTTCCATTTGCGAACATATGCTTTTTTAATAGCAAGCTTTCTTACCTCCATTAGTGCCTGCTGCATGTCTTCAGTGAACAGGTGCCTAAAGGAAATTAAGACTGTCATCAAGGCAATCAGTTTAAGTTGACTGGAGTTGGGGTGTGTCAAGCACCCTTGATCTTATGTAGAAGCTTGTGGTAACTGCTTCTCGTCATTTTCAAAAGATGGGAGAACCACTGCAGCCTGGGCCAGAAGGAAGCCACCCCAATGATCTTGAAAGATCTGTTCTCAATCTTCAGAAGTCCCCTTGATGTCAGAGGAAAAGGTAGAAAATCATACAGGAACATTCCAGCCCAAGGAGAAGAAAAGGCATCTGTCTTCCAGGCTTTTCTGCATGGAGTCCTGGAGCAGAATCTTGCCAGATGATTCCTCAGAGAGCAGGCTAATAGCTGTACTGAGAAACTCCGCACAGATGGATCAAATCTTGGCAAGACCATTCATGAGGGTCTGCCTTGGTCTTGATCAGCTTGTCTGCCTCATGATTTTGCTCTGACAGAACACAGGATACCTGCAGAGTGAAACTGAGTTATATCCAAAGCTAATATGGCTAGTCTGCAAATGTGTGTGTGTGTGTGTGTGTGTGTGTGTGGGGGGGGTGATGACCTTGTTTCCTTTGCTTGTTCATGTACCACATGACTATGGTATTGTCTGTATCAACAGGTAGAGGTCTTGTGCACCAAAGATAATATAGAGTGTTGAGTGTCTTAATCAGGGCAAGCAACTCTCTTATATTTATGTGCTTGTGTCTGTCCTTGGTGTCCCACACATCTTGCACTTTTATCCTTCCTGACACTGCTTTCTAAGCAAAGCCCAAGGTATCTGTAGTGACTGACTGCTTTGGAGCAAGGAGGTAGAAGGAGAGACCCAGATTTGGGAAATTTGCTGTCTCCACCAAGTGATTTTTCTTCTGACAACCCCCAACACTGTGATTTGAAAGGAAAGGGTGTTGGTGCTAGGACCAAAGTATAACCATGGCCTAATCTATTTAGTGAACAGCTTAATGGATTCAGGGTAAGGCAAAACAGCAGTGGTGACAGAGAGTCACGCTGGAATACCCTATTTGAGCTTTTATCCTTGGGATAATAATTTGCCCTTTTATCAAAGCTTAAATGCAAAGGAGTTTGCTATTCTTCTAGCATCACTGTAATGTAATTGATTGATGTAGGGTATATCTTAAACATCTGTAAGCATTCCTTTATCTATGAATATGGGATGCAATCAGATGCTTTTTTTGTAAACTATTCACACCATACTTAGATATGTCCCCATTTTACAATTCTCTACTATGGCTTTATTTAGCAACAGATGATCCTTTGTTCCATATGACTTTCTTCGGTTACCCTTTTGCTCTATTGCCATAACTGATTTTTTTTTTCTAAATGAAGATAAACTACATCTGCATCAATTCTAGTACACATTTTGTATATCTTTGAAAGACAGGTTATTGGTCTTTAGTTTTTAGGATGGCTTGTAGGTTCACTCTTTAGGAGGAGTACTATTTATCCTGTTGTGAACCAGGTTGTGTTCGGTTAGAGGTGTGCATATAAATAATTCTTACTCAGGGATAAAACTTTGTATAAAAATGTTAATACCTTTAGCCAAAAATTATGTACTCTGTCTGATCCTGGGGTTTTCCATTTAGGAGCTTTTCTTAATTTTGTTTCAGAATCATTGGCCTTTATTGAATCCCATTTTGTGTCCTCAGCATTAGAACTGTTTCTTTTAATTTTTCTGTCCACTCAGCATTTTTGTTATGGGTTTTCATATATATTTCTCCATCTGTGTCTATTTCTTCTTTTTGATGGTGTTTCTATTCCTTTTGCTTTGTTTTTCAGTTCTTAGTAACACTTTTTTGGGTCACGAATGAATTGCTTATTCTGTACTTTTCCTTTATATTTATCTGAATGTCTTTTAAGTTATTTTCTGCTAGGCTGATGTTTTTAGTTTATTATTTTCAACAGAGTATGTCAGATCCTGGTCTGCTTTGATTCTGTGCATTACTTTTACCACATCTTTCTAAGTATTTTGATGATCTGTTCCTTATTCTATATTCTTCTGATAGTGATACATCTTGTCTTAGCTGCTTTACAGAGTGCTCTACTTGATGTTTCCATGGTGGAATTTCATTTCTTCCCGTGATTTCTCTTATTGCTCTCTGTTTTTGTGGTAAAACTTTATCAATTACTTTTTCTTGTGGAAGAAAATCTCTTTGAACCAAGATGTCTAGCTGATAACCCAGGAGCAAAATGCTGTGTGAATGAGTCAAAAAAAGACTTTTGAATGATCTTTTGAAATCCCAGCTTGTGTAAGAGATCTCTTACCCATGAGAAAGAGATTCTTGACATTTTGAAAAAGATGCTGCAAAGTGAGCAAGTCGTCTAAATGTGAAAAAATGAGGATATCCTATGGCAGCAGTTTTAACTGGAGCTAGACACTTTGCGAACACTCTTGGTGCAATGGTTAGTCCAAAGAGTATGGCAGTGAACTGATAATATGATCCAGACATACAGAACCTTTAGAAACATCTTAAGTCTGGATGAATGAGGATTTGATGATAAGCATTTTTAAATCTAGTGTTACCATGAGACTTAAATGAGGAAGATGAGGAAACAGGTTGAAAAGTAACAGCAGTTTGAACTCAGGTTCTTTTAAAAAAGGTTTAGGAGAGAAAGATCCAGAACAAGTTTCCTAGTATCTACTTTCCATGGCACTAAAACATCCTTGAATAAAAACTCTTCCCAACCTGGGAAGGAGGAACTGGTTCTATGTCTCCCTGGGGCAGCATGTGCTGAAGGACAGGAGAAAATAAAAAACTATGGTCTGCTAGATGATAAAATACCCCATAGAAAAGAGGGTCATCCTTCCATTGCAATCTGTAATCTAGATGAATGACCCTAAGTACCTGTTTGCCTGAGACAATCCTTTGGGAAAGTGAAAATTGGAGATTCAGACTTTCCAGAAGGAAAAGGGGACTGCCAGTGTGTTTGTGTGTGCGTGGGGGGGGGGGGGGGTAAGGTCATTCTGATGTAAGACATTCTTTGGTTTTGGGGGGGTTCTAAATTCTGTTTGGAACCCACCACACCATTTCTTCTTAAACGTGTGTTTACCAACATTTTGTTGACACTGTTTTATTTTGCTTTTTGCCAAAACTGAATGAGGGGTTATAGAGTCCCTTACAGAAAGTTTGGAAATAGAGGGCTCTAAAATCTTAAGAGATTCCTTGAATCAACTTACCTCTTCATCACACTTTTTGATAACCTCTGCTGTAGGGGAGCCAAATCTAAATCTCTATCCAAAGGAGAATTTAAAATGTAATTTTTTCATATGTTATGGTAGGCTCTGGCAAACCTCCTGAAATCAGTTGCAATGGCCACAGTCCTGTAAAAAGTATTAAGTGAATCACACACACTGTAAACAGTGAGTAGTGACTTGTACAATGGAAGAAACTAAATTATTTAAAGCAGATCTTGCTCACAAGAACATACTGCAGACAAAACATTCCTCATACTTTCACAATTAGTTATTATAAGCTTTAATATATGAGCCTGGCGATTCAAAACTCTAAAAGTCAAAGCTGCAGGACATATACTTTTTTTCCCATACTCATCAATAATCTCCCCATCCTTGTCGGAAAGAGTAGGATTGGAATTAACCAAATGCAGTAGCAGTAACTAAAACTGCAAATGCTGGGTCAGGTATGGGGTGAGTGTGTAAAAACTTAAATTCAGAAACTTTGGACATTCTACCTGCCTTTTTAGGGACAGCAGACCGAATATTAGGAAAATTGCAGGCAGTGACACATACACATCCTTCAGAGCTGACAGAACCGGGGAAATAGGTAAAGGTTCTGGAAATTCCTTGTTTAATAGTTCATAGTAATTTTTTTAGGAACTGAGATACCCCAGTGTTCTCCAGATGAAAACTCTGGCACTTTCTGGAAATAGTCTCAGAGAAAGTGAAGCTCCCAAGGCAGCTCAGTGGCACAGCAGATATCATTGTCACCTCACAGCAAGAGGTTTCCTGGTTCAATTCTCAGCTGGGGTGTCTCCTGTGCAGAGTTCGCATGTTCTCCCTGTGTTTGCATGAGTTTTCTCTGGGTGCTCCAGTTTCCTCCTACATCCCAAAGACATGCAGTAAGTGGAATGGACACTCTAAATTGGCCATAGGTGTGAGTATGTGGTGTGAAAGAACTACCGTGGTAGGGCTAGCCACCCTGCGGTGTAAACCTTGGCTCTATACGATTGTCACTGTTGAAGTGACACCTCGACCCCATGCCCAAAAATTCAAAAAAGGGGTTGTGGATGGATGGAAAGAGAAACATCCATAGGGAGAATCTGAAACTGAGTTCTCCTCTGAGTATGAATCAGAAAAGTGAGAAGAAAACCATGCATCAGTCCCGTCATCTTCCAGTCCAGATTCATAATCTTGAATCTTTTCAGGAAAACATGTAGCCCCCTTTTCTTGTACTAGAAACCACCTTAGAAGAATGATCGATGAATTAAACCTGAGCAAGACCCAGTAAACCACTCCTCCTGTTTAAAGCAATTTGAGGAGGAAGAGATACATCTTTAGTTTCTGTTTCTTTTTGACAGAAAAAACTGTGCCAACAGTGTTATTAATTGTAGGAGTGCTTTCCCAAGGGACAGGCACAACATTCTAACTGAAAAAGAAAGCCTTCCCTGTTCCCTCTCCCAGAGCTGACAAGAGTGGCTCACCCTTACCCACTGAGTTGAACTCCATCTGTCACAGATGACAAGGCTAACCCCTGGTCCATAATGGCTGTAGGTGCTATACCAGAGGAATCTAGGGAAAAAGATCAGTGGTCACCAAAATAAGCTAGGGCTACAGCAGCGTCAACCACCTGCAACTGAGGCAAATTGCTAGCCTGCTGTGGTGACAAAGGCTGTTTGCTTAACTTTTTCTTTTTGTGGCTGGAAGAATCATTGGTAGTTTGTTCCATGGTCAAATTGAAAATGGTCCCTCTTTCCCAGGGAAAACAGGAGCAATTTTAAGTTTTTAAAAGTCCCTTTTTCACAAAAAAACAGTAAAAAGCAATTTAAACTACTTAGTCAGCCACCAGTACTAAAATAAATGCATATTCTCCACAGAGTGGTTTTCAATTACTTTAACAACTTTTAAATCTGACATGAAAAAGTGTGCCTCCCTTATTAAAAGTACAGTACATTCTCATAACAGTGCATTAAAGCACAGACTCCTAGCATAAAATATCTTTCCTAAACAGGAAAGCATAATAAACCTGACCTGTATTAACCAGTTATTTAATATCTCACGAGTATCTAACAAGATTCCCTTCTTACTACTTTGTAAGAATTTTTATATTAGCTTTCTTAAAAAAAAAAAAAAAAGTGAGACTTTTTTTTCAGTGTTGTCTGCTCTTTGTATTAGATGCTAGCTAAATAACTAAAAAAAAAAAAAAAAAAAAAACACAGACTCTGTACAAGTTTTTCCATATTTACAATCTCAACAATGTTCTGCTATTCATTTTACTATTGTATATATTGTATGTTATGTTGTTGCGTATGCTTGGAGCTTTTCTCCCCGGGCCTCTACTGAAAATGGACATATATCCAGTTAGACTAGCCCGCTCAACAAATGTAAAATAAAAATAAAAAATAAAAATAAAATATAAAAAAAAACATGATTTTAAAATTCTTTTCAGTGGGCATGGCTCCCAAACCTGTCTTTTTAGTCAGCTCAGCTCAAGCTGACTGATGGTTTGGGCATGTGGAAGATGTCCTGAAGCTTTGGAAGCTGTCAGTCTGTTGTATGCTTGGCAGAATATAACCTATATAGCTAAGGCTAATGGATCAGTAATCAACATGATGAACATACTTGGACTGAGCTATCCTGTAGATGAATTGGATTGTCTCCAAAGTTTAATTTTAGTAGCTTATTCAGCAGGATGTTACCGCTGACAGATTCAAAGCCCCTAGTCGTATCTCCAAGAAGGCCTGTAGTGATCTGGCCTTCACTCGTGTTGCAATAAATGCAATTGGTAGCTGTTAAAAGGGCAGTGCTGAACACGTTGTGAAATCTGCGCTCTGCATCACATAGAAGACCAACGCTGTTAACATGTTTTAGCAATTATCTGTAGAGAAGTTTTTCAAATATTTTAGTTATAGGGGCCAAACAATAAAGATGGGTCTCTAATCTTTGTTCTAATTGGCGGAAAGAGAGTTTAGGAAGTAGAGTAATGTTTGCATGTCTGAATGCTGAAGGGTCAGAAGCACAGGTAAAGGAGAGGTTAACGATATGAGCATGGAGTTTAACAACCTTATCTTATGCAAGTTTTTAAAAAAGGTAGGACAAAGACTATAGAAGGTGGCAATGGATCTGTTATTTTTTTGAAGTGAGAATTTATTTGTCTAGCAGCTATATGACAGAAGTAGAAGGTTGCTGCTAGGAGGCTATGAAGCATAATGGAAGGGAAGAGGGGTTGTCAAGTTTGAGTGTGGGAGGTTCTTCATTATATGGAAAGCTGTTAGTAAATTTGCCTTTTGAGGACTAAAGAAAGTAGGCATAATCATCAGCAAAGGTGGAGAGGTGAGAAAAAGAAGGGCCATTTCTGGATTGTGAAGGATTAGTTAAAGCCCCTGTAAGCTGTTTTATTTCTTTCTAGAATAGCTTTTGTTTAGAGAAGTTTTTTTCCTGTCTTCTGTTTAAAAAAATGGCATTTGCTGAGTTGGTAGCAATTCTAATTTATTTTCTGAGACTAAAACAGTGTTGATGCCGTTGTGTATTAACAGGGTCTTTCTTCCATGCTTTTCTTGCATATTTTTTCTCATTTTGACCTTAATCTCAGATATTAGTTGGGGACATATATGAGCTCAAAAATTTATTTCTGTGGCTGGATATAGTGCATCCTGAATTGAAAAGATTATTAAAAAGAATAGATCAACTGTAGTAGAAGGACTGGGGATACTAAAGAGGTTGGACCAGTCTACTGAATCAAGAAGCATGTTGAGATTAGATAACTTTGTATTTGAGAAGAATCATCCTGCAACCGATTTGTTTTAAGCAAGAGATGACAGAAGGAGGCCATCATCAAGACAGACATGAAATAATTTATGCTTTTGTCCCAATGGCCTGAGGGTCTGGCTTTACCTCCAAAAACCAGGGAGATATGTTTCAGAATGGACCCTAACCAATCCCAAGCCAGGAATCTCCTCAATACCATCTGCCCTCCTTGCAGCCATCATCATCCATGTTATCAATTATGAGAGCTTTTGTGAGTAATCCCTAATCCCACACCATACATTTGATAGGAACACCCATGTAATCAGAGAAGCTTTCCATATGGATACACATTAAAGGTTGCCATTACTAGTTCAGCCTCACCAAGCTCATGTCACTTGGATTGTCTGTTTTTATTATTATGCAAACTTATGTGTACAAGGTGGCAATTAGATAAATGGAACCACCTCTCAGTGCCCCAGGATGAGCAACCCAGGATCAGCTACTCACTCCCATCTTCTCTCCTAGCTCTTCCAACATCTAAGCTGCTACTTAAATTTGGGTCATCTGGCTCATATTGCTCTTGGCCATAGATCTGGGTATATAAATAATTAAAAATATTAAGCCATACTGGTTATCAGACTGTTTTTAGTGTTTATGCAAGGTTAGTGACATAGGTACAGATACAATAATAGTTAAAGAAAGCAAACCATACTAACATCGCCTTTGTTATTTTCATGCAATATACAGTTTTAAAATTTTCATTCACTCCAACATTACATAAATTGTTCAGGTCCTGCCTTGCCTTAAATTTCACTGCTCCCCTTGAACACTATTCAGTATGTATTGTTCTCACAACGTTCCTTTATTTCTATGCAGTTTCCTCCTTCCTTTTCTAAAGGTACTACGTTCAGTTGTTTTATCTCCTTGACAATATTCAGTACTTCACTTACCGTTGGTTTACATTTTGATTTTCTAGTAATTGCTTTTTGGCAGCCTTATTTTGTCTGGGCAAGTCAGATTCAATGTCCCAGCACAAAAGAATAATTTCCTTAGTTACAGCCATTTGTTCCACATCATTTCTGACAAAGTATTTTATAAGGAATTGTTAAAATCTACCAACTCTTTATATTCCCAAAAAAATATGTTCTCAGTTAACTCTTTATTTCCCATCACGCTTCCAGCATTCACTATCTATCTATAAAAACACAAGCAAAATTCCTAAGCCTTCTAGACTCTGTTATACAAATGGGAGCCATGCAATTGTCCTCCCCTTTAATCCTGTTTACATCCCCTTTCTGTTCTCTCTTCTCAGTCTTTACCAACATCCTCTGATTGATTCCTATAGTTATCTTGCAATATTTTACACTCTCTACTAGTTATTTATTTATTTATTTTTATTTTAGCAGAAAGTTTTATTCTAGACTCAAATAAAAACATTACAAGAGCTAGTCTTTCATTTAACAATCTACTGCCCCTTTCTACTTGCCATACTCTGTTATCAATCCCTTGTAGGGAAACTAGTCTCAGACCTGCAGCCCAGACGTCTGCTTAGCCTCATCCAATATTAATCCCTTTCCCTCTCTAGTTATTTGCTCCCCAAATCTTGGTGCCTTTGCTAATTTCCCCCAATAAATTCCATTACCCTTTACAGTACCATTTTTAGTACCTACATTTATTCACACATTTCATGTACATTCTCAGGAAAAGCTTGTGTTTTGCACTTTTGAGAAAATAGTAAAGGACTGGAACATAGTGGAATACTACCAGTCTATCTACCTATAGTAGACAATCCAAATATTTTTTTAAACATTACAACAATCTCAGCAAATGTGTCCCCTTTGCTTAAGGGATTGAGACATTTTGACTTTTGATAGTCTGCTCAATTATTGCCTACTCAACAGTGGATCACAGGATCATAGGATCACAGGAGTTATAAGGCAATTGGGCCTGAAGGCCATTTCCACATTGACAGTGCTCACCCTTAGGCCTTGCCTTCCTTTTCAACGAGGTTCAAGACAGTCACACTAGAGCTGAATTCACAAATACCCATTCAGTTGTCCATCTCCTTTTTAAAAGGCAGACAGTATGACATACTGCTTAACATGGAGATGAAGTAATATAAAATTAAATGTAAACGTGAAAGGAAAACACTAATGACAATAAGTGCAAAATAAAACATGTACTTTCCAAATTTGTAAAAGGGTTTGAAATAAAATTCTCCATCTGCAAGTACCAAAGTTGTAACCCCTTGCAATAAAGTGCGTATTCTTAGGGGAGTGTTTGCTTGTAAACTATATTGCCTCATGTAAATGTATTATATGGAGCATATACGTATGGTACGTCTTGGCAAAGAGTGGTGGATACTGAGGAACTGACAGAACTCTTGGATATGAGCAATATATGCTGAAGAGCTGTGATATGAGCTTTAATGGCTTATAGTGGATTCATGATGGTACTTATACAAAAAATTGCTTTGGTAATAACGTTTTAGAAAGTAAAAGGAAATATATTAATGTTCTAAAGTTAAATGAGAAATATATAACAAGAAACAAAGATTTTACTGACTGGAGTGTGAAATGGAAGCAATTTAAGCAGCTTTATGATACCAGAAGAGTGCATCTGTATTGGTTACATATAAAAATGGCCTGATATCAAGCATACTTTCCTTCTGTTTTTCTTTCTTTTTTATGTAAACTGTCTAATAGTTATGTCATACTATTCTTCTTCTTTGGGCTTTTCCCGGTTAGGGGTCACCACAGTGGATCATCTGTCCGCTCATGATTGGCAGTGGAGTTTTACGGTGTCGAGTTGCCAGCCTGGCACCCAACCTTCCACAGAAGGCACACACACACACACACACACACACACACACACACACACACACTCACACCTAGGGCCAATTTAGAGTGTCCAATCCACCTACAGCATGTCTTTGGGATGTGGGAGGAAACCGGAGCACCTGGAGAAAACCCACGCCACCACAGGGAGGACATGCAGACTCCACACGGAAGGCACCGCAGCCAAGGATTGAACTGGAGAGTGTCTTGCTGTGAGGTGGCAACGCTAACCGCTGCACCACCGTGGCTGCCATACTATGCTGGATGTTATTACAGTTTCTCAAAATCTGGTTCCTTATTAGCTACATACCACTCTATATAATCAACCATGTTTTGATCTGTACATGTCCTAGCTGAAAACTGAATTAAAAGCTATCAGAACTCTATTGATAAATTTCAACCCCTTTAAAACATCATCACTGGCATCATTATTGTGAAGTAAGCTGACGTCTACAGATAAGTTATTGAAGAGGGCTCCCTAGCATGATCTAAACAACTTGCTGTCAAACAGTGGATCTCAGATGGAAGGAAAAAGTGTCACTGTGTCATTCCAAGCCACAAGTTTGATATGTCTGCTTACTGTAATAACTCAATCTTTGTGTAATGAGGAAAAGGAATCATTGTGGCTGTTGGAGCCTTGGCTTAGTTTCAAAGGTTTCAGAAGTGTCACCGAGTTTATATGGAGCACTGCATTAAATACCAGAAGAAAATAATAAGATAGGTAGCCCAGAACAATCAAAATGTGCCTTGTTGTGATACATTGCTACAGGGCAAATTCTGTAAAAGACTGTTTGAATCTCCGCTTTTTGGTCTAATGTGGGGAAAAACCTGCATTAGAACTGACTTTGTGACAGCATCTATTAAAATGGCTGGTGTCAAGAGAGTCTTGCTATCTACAGATACTGTAGAAGTAAAACTGTGAATTCTGTGTGATAAGCCAAACATTCTCTAGTCTTTGCCAGTAACAAATGGTATCCAAATAGCAGAAATCTCAATCTTTTGTTTTTTGAAGTATTCAAACATTTGAGCTAAACATCTGCTAAATACTACAGGAGGCTGTGGCTAGACAAAATGGCAGAGATGAAGATTGAAATTGGTAATATACCTATTTTCCACATCTGAAACTATCACATGCCATAGACGGCCTACAGCAGCTTTATAGGTATGTACGTTCATAGGCAAGAACTAGGCTAGCTGTCCTTATGGACCATTTTAAGCCTAGAGATTTCACTATTGGTGCTCAAAATAACCTACCCCATTGGTTAAAAATTGGCCGTACCCATCTCATGGTTGATAATTACATATTACCCATAATGAAAATAACCGGGATCGTACCATAGATAATTTAAGGGGACCCATGCATGGGCTAAAGCATTTAATTGCTGCCTCTG
This sequence comes from Protopterus annectens, assembly GCF_019279795.1. Classification (NCBI taxonomy): domain Eukaryota; kingdom Metazoa; phylum Chordata; order Ceratodontiformes; family Protopteridae; genus Protopterus; species Protopterus annectens. The sequence continues at coordinate 1,575,466,874 of NC_056743.1, forward strand.
TCCATTAGTAGTACAGGGGCAGTCCTGGGGTAAACATTCTCTTTTTCATCCATGCATCTAAGTTGTACTTGAATATGCACAGCAATGAAGTTTGTTTTATGTGGATGGCGAGTCTGTTCCAGAGCAATGGTATCCTCTGAGAAATATACCTGTCCCTCCAACCCATTCTGTTGACTGTTCAGAAGAGGTTCAGATCCCTGGACCAAGTATTTCTGATGCTATTTGACTTGCTTATCTCCAGCAAATATATCAGTAATGGGTCAGAGGATGCCTTGTATGCCGCACATAGTCACCTATTAGCAGTATGTATAGTCTCTCAGCAGTTTCTTTATAGAAGAAAGTCAGTAATGTCAGTCACTACAATTTCATAGTTTTTATGACCATGCAACACTTACTGTAACACTTACTATTCTATTAATATTTAAGTGATTTGGGGTTGTCTGGCACTTATGTTAAACTGGTTTGTGTAGTTAGTGGTAAGTAGCTTGAATCCTTTCACCTCCATTTCCCTACGTTGTGAGTTTGAGAAAATTGCTTAACTAGACAGACCCCCCCCCCCAGTCACCCCTGAAAAGGGAACACACTGCACATTGGAGTTAACTGGTTAACAAATACATAAAATATTTAAAATTCATCTTTTTGTGCCCCCATTACTTTTCGGTTTTGTCTAGAATTCTTGAGCAAAGAACTTTAGTGCCATTTTAGTCTGTTCCTTGTAAATTTTGTAACATCTGGCAAATTGTTATGGATTGCAGTCACTTAATAATGATAACTATGTAATTTTCGGATTTTATATGCTTTAGATCCTTTAGAAAATGCTGGAACAATAAGCTTTGCTTTATTAATCAACTTTCTAAGTTTAAATGAGAAATATTTAAAGGCCGGTCCTCATTTTGTGTCCTTGTTTCTGATTCTTGAACTAAAACAATGAGAGGACAGAAGGGAGCTACACTGTATATTTTCGAGATCAGCAAGCTGAGATATATTTCTGGGCTATTATTTATGAATTTATTCATTCACTTGATTTCAAGCAAATATTCAAATGTACAGCCATACAAGTAGCTATAACGTGCGTGTGTGTGTGTGTGTGTGTGTGTGTATGTGTATGGGTATATGTGCATGTGTGTGTGTGGTTGTGTGTGTGTGTGTGTGTGTGTGTGTGTGTGTGTGTGTGTGTGTGTGTGTGTGTGTGTGTGTGTGTGAAATATCCAAGTGTACAGTCATACAAGTAGCTGTAACTGATGTGTGTGTGGGTATATCTGCATGTGTGTGTGTTTGTGTACACACATGTTCATGGCTGTGTGTTGGTTAAAGATGAATGTGCAGGGAGAGAATGAAGTAATACTAATTGACAGGGGAATGGCTACAGTTGGCTCAAGTTGTTTGTCACTGTGAATTTATAATTAGAGGTATTATGAGAGAGAATATGAGAATAATTTACTGATTTTCTTGGGGGGGGTTGCGACTTACTCTCAACTCTCTATTATTTGAAGAGCTGGGTATGTAATAAAATACAATATATTACAATGGCTATAAATCTTTTTTATCTTATAGATACTGTAAAAGGAAAATTTTACATTAAAACCGTAACGGTTCTGGTAAGCAAAGAAAACTGTTGATATCAAAGAAGTGTTTATAAGTATAAAGTCTACAGTTAAACCATGGTGTGAGCTTCCTTCCCCGTTAGTACATTTTCACATTTTACCCATTTGCTCCACATTGTGCATTATAGTTTAATATTCTGCGTTTTGAAGATGGACAGTTGGCTATGGCTGTAGTTTCTTTAATCCCTTTTCTTGTTGGTGTTATGTATGCTATGGCATGCATAATGCTGATAGTCTGCTCAGTTGGCTATGGCTGTAGTTTTTTTAATCGCTTTTCTTGTTGGTGTTATGTATGCTATGGCATGCATAATGCTGATAGTCTGCTCGGTTGGTTATGGCTGTAGTTTCTTCAATCCCTTTTCTTGTTGGTGTTATGTATGATATGGCATGCATAATGCTGATAGTCTGCTCAGTTGGCTATGGCTGTATTTTCTTTAATCGCTTTTCTTGTTGGTGTTATGTATGCTATGGCATGCATAATGCTGATAGTCTGCTCGGTTGGTTATGGCTGTATTTTCTTTAATCGCTTTTCTTGTTGGTGTTATGTATGCTATGGCATGCATAATGCTGATAGTCTGCTCGGTTGGTTATGGCTGTAGTTTCTTCAATCCCTTTTCTTGTTGGTGTTATGTATGATATGGCATGCATAATGCTGATAGTCTGCTCAGTTGGCTATGGCTGTAGTTTCTTTAATCCCTTTTCTTGTTGGTGTTATGTATGCTATGGCATGCATAATGCTGATAGTCTGCTCAGTTGGCTATGGCTGTATTTTCTTTAATCGCTTTTCTTGTTGGTGTTATGTATGCTATGGCATGCATAATGCTGATAGTCTGCTCAGTTGGTTATGGCTGTAGTTTCTTCAATCCCTTTTCTTGTTGGTGTTATGTATGATATGGCATGCATAATGCTGATAGTCTGCTCAGTTGGCTATGGCTGTAGTTTCTTTAATCCCTTTTCTTGTTGGTGTTATGTATGCTATGGCATGCATAATGCTGATAGTCTGCTCAGTTGGCTATGGCTGTATTTTCTTTAATCGCTTTTCTTGTTGGTGTTATGTATGCTATGGCATGCATAATGCTGATAGTCTGCTCAGTTGGTTATGGCTGTAGTTTCTTCAATCCCTTTTCTTGTTGGTGTTATGTATGATATGGCATGCATAATGCTGATAGTCTGCTCAGTTGGCTATGGCTGTAGTTTCTTTAATCCCTTTTCTTGTTGGTGTTATGTATGCTATGGCATGCATAATGCTGATAGTCTGCTCAGTTGGCTATGGCTGTATTTTCTTTAATCGCTTTTCTTGTTGGTGTTATGTATGATATGGCATGCATAATGCTGATAGTCTGCTCTTGTTATGTATGATATGGCATGCATAATGCTGATAGTCTGCTCTTGTTATATATGATATGGCATGCATAATGCTGATAGTCTGCTCTTTAGCATATTCCTTGATTTTGTCCATCTGGTGGTACCTTGGGCTCTTGCAACTTGAGCTTTTTCACCCTAGAGTCTCTAAGGGCTAAAGTATTGAGTCTGTGGTAAAACAACTATAAAGTCACATTTTAACAATGCTGTGAGCTATACCGTCCTAGTTGTTAGTAATGTTTCACATTTGGACCATTTTCCAGTTTATGAGAAGTATTACAATGTTTCATATTTTGAAGATGGAAGGTTGACTATGGCTGTAGTTTCTTTTAATTCTTTTTCTTGTTGGTGTTAGAGATGGTATGGTATGCATATTGCTTGATTTTAACCACGCAGTGCCTTGGGCTCTTGCAACTTGGGCTGTTTCACCATAGTATTTCTATTATCTTTTTAGGTGACTTATTGTTACTGATTTTATTCCGTTCTTTTTGGCTTTATCAAGAATTCTTAACCAAATAAGTTGAGAGGTATGGTGCTACCTCCAAACATTCAGATCTAATCTATTTCTATTGGTGTTATTTCAGTAAACCAGAAATTGAGTACTATGCGATTTATATTACTGCATTTGCTTGGTACGTTTTTTGTCTTTCTCAGTGCTGTTTTCCTTGAAAGGGGATGGAAAGCTAATTTGTATTTACATATGGTTATATCTCAGTTATTCCACTATATCTTTGTACTCTGACTATTTCAATGCATAAGAAAATCATGGTTTGTATCCTCCATGTAAATAGAATGGTGACGTGAGTCCCAGGCATCTTTGCACAAATTCTAGAACCTGCTTTCATTTTCACCTTTTTGCTTGAATTACTATGATTTGTATTGTCTGAGCAGGTCTTACCTCTTTAACAATAGTTTAAAGTTAACAAAATAAACCAGCTCAACTACATGTTTTAAAGCTTCCAATCTTTAAGTACAATTGCTGGCAAACCCTCTCCCACATTATTCCCGTGTCAAAATTATCACTGTAATCCCGGAGCTCTTACCTGACTAATCTTGTTTCTACATCAAATGACTTTTAACAAACATTAAAACTATTTTGCTGCTCACCGGTGTCTACTGTGGGAAGATATACATTTTACCTTGAATACAAGCAAGGTGTGCTATATTTGTTTACAAATATTTCCTTACAATGCAACAGAGAAAAACATGCATCAGACTTTTTGTTCTTGAATTTGGCTTAATGATATTTTTTCTCTTTCTGCTGAGGCATAAATGTCTTTGGGTATAACATTTTCTCACCTTTGTTTTATTGGTATCTGCACCCTTGACTTTACCATACCAATACTTAATCCAAACTACAATCCATCAGCATGACAAATTAGTAGTTTTTTTTCTGTGTTGTGATCACTGCAAGGATTTGTAAGATTATGACATTCACTGTTTTTCGTTTTTAATAGCGAATTACTGGTGAGTCATTACAATGTATCATGTATTCTATAATTTAGAGGTATGGTGTTTGGGTGCGTATGTGCATTTTTTTCACATGTCCTATGTGCCCCACCAGCTAGTCACTGTGCCCCTATTGTGCCCCAGCAAGGAAAGGAACTTAGAGCTACCACTGTTCATCTTGGTGGCTGCTTAGCAAGAATGCCCTCCTCATGATCACATTTAAGCCAATTATAGTGGTTTAACCTATTTATAGAAAACACATTAATGGATTATTACTGATGCATCTAGTATATCTTAAAAAAGAACAGTACCATTATATCCCATGTAGGGTGACCCTCTACCTAAAGCATACCACATGGTCTGGTCTTAACTAGATGTGTTTATTGATTCATGTTTCAGAAAATAATTTTAACATAATAGCATTACAAAACCCTATTTCCAATTGCTAATCCTCCAAAATGTCTACTTTTTAAAAGGCACTGAATACTGAGGTATTATGCCTGCAAAAGGTTTGCTACCTATATATGGTAGAGAGGTACAGTTATAGCATGACAAATATGGTGCAGCTCTATTTAAGCTGTGATATCATTCTCAGAAAGCAGCATGATGTGAAACAATGGACGGATTAGGCCTGCTACAAAATGTACAATGTACTTGCTTCCACTACCCTCTCTCAAGTTTCATCTGGTGAAGGTTCAATTGGATGAATCATAAGTTCACTGAAAAATTTTAAAAAGTATTTGGGGTGGTGGGGGCAAGTCCTTCTTCATCCACCCTTCTAATTTCACAGTTACACAACATCAATGAAAAGAAGAAAATACCACACACACACACACACACACACACACACACACACACACACACACACACACACACACACACACGCACACACGCACACATACACACACATACACATGTGCACATACGCACACCCACACACACACACACACACACACACACACACACACACACACACACACACACACACCCACATGCGCACACACGCACATGCACACACACGCGCGCATGCGCACACACACATGCACATGTGCACACACACACGCACATGCACACACACACATACACATGTGCACACACGCACACCCACATGCGCACACACACACCGGCACGTGCACACACACACACACATGCACACATGCACATGCGCGCGCACACACACACACACACACACACACACACACACACACACACACACACACACACACACCAAATTGTTGGCAATTCCCAAATGGAAATTGTGCTGAAAGTGACTATCTATGGGAAACTGTTGCTGATGGGTTCAACATTAACAAATTTAAATCTGTGAGTTAAAACCTCATCCAGTTAATGCCAAAGAGTAGGGCAATGATTACAGTTAAATGTTTCACTAAAGTATTTTAACAGACTGAAATATGTTTTGTAACAGCAGTTGTTATATAACAAATAAACACAAATCTCAGTTATTAACAGTGCTGGCATAGTATTTTTCCTACTTTAGTGCAAGACAAGCTCCAAAGGTCTTGTTCATGATCAAATACCAAAGGCAACAAAAATGGATCCATGAAAGAAAGGTTTGAACTTACGTTTCTACCACTCAAGGCTTGCTGTCTGATACAAACAGAATTTTACCTTTCCTTTAAACTAACCATCTGTCTATTCATGTGTATGAAGAACTGACATCTAGTATGTGAGGAAAGAAAATGGCAACTTTGAAGGCAAAAACATCTGTTCGTCTAGTACTATCTAGAGTCTGTGACTGCAGGTGAGCAGTGTCTTTCTGTGTATACATAACTGAATATTGGCAGAAGGAAGGCTTACACAGGATTGTAAGATGGAAAGTCAACACTGCAAATGCCAGCACTGTTTTGAGAAGACAGAAATCTTTGCTAAAGGAAATGCACAGGCATTAGAAACCAAACACAGATATTTAACACTTCAGCCTTTACTCTATAAGCACCCTCTTTGGTAAAGACAGGAGGACAATATAAAAGGATGAATGAGCACAGACTGGAGCTTGACTTAGAGACTGTTGAGAGATGGAAGTTGTTCTGCAATGGGAAGTAAGAAGCTGATGCAAAACAAATAGGCATGTCCAGACTGCAGCATGACTTCAAATGCAGTTATACTGGAATTGATGGAATCATAGTGCACTATCTTAGGTTAATGGAGTTGTGAACAAAAGCAGAGGGGCTCAAATACTGTGCTATATCCAGATTTATTCCAGGGTGTTAATTCAATTTGAACCTTAAGTATCCATATATCCTTGGATATAGTCTAGTAAAATGCTCAGAGATAGACAGATGAAGGCTTCTGAACTGTGCAAACATGGAAAATACTTTAATTGCTGGAACCACTAGAGTTCTTGAAACATAACTCCTCACAAATAAACAGAGCAAGTCAAACTTAGCAAACGATGCATTGGCCAAAACAATGGTTAAAAATGATGTAATATATATATATATATTTTTTGTAGTACAGCAAGCCACCTTTAAAGGCTCCCCTCTCATGTTTCACCTCATACGCATTATTTACATAGGCAGACTCTACAGTTGTACATCACAGAAGTGAAAAACACCCATTAGGCATGAAACACAGATCACACAACTGCAGTCTTTTGCAAGAGCCACAAACTCTGGAAAGGTATTCCAGGAGCAGGAATTGGGGGCTTTACTGATTAAAGTTTGCCAACTCATACCTATTCTGTTAATTACCATATAATGGTTATTATTGAATAATTTGATGAGAATATGAGTAGAATTCCATTGTCAATAAATAATATAAACAAGAGTAAAGGATGGACTGATATTAGAAGACTCATAGTGACAATCAGCATACCCCTTAATAGCAGGCCAAATTGTTGATTTTTCCACAATTAGGCATATTCTATATACTTTTAAGTGAAATTTACTTTTAATATAAACATTTTCAGAACTGATCAACTGACTAATAAAACACACATACGTAAATCCCAAGCTGTTGTAAATGAGTGGTGAGGTACAACAAGTAGGAGGCCAATGAAATGACCTTTTGTAAGTGACAATAACTGCACTTCATTTTTGTTACTGTACACAGCTTCTAGATTAGAACATTTTCAATTATACCATGACCCCCCCATTAATATTCCAAAACATGCACACTGATTGGTCAGCGTGCATGTTGTAAATCGACTTATACTAATGGAAAAAGGTCCGGTCGCCCGGACTTTTTCCATTAGTTTAAGTCTTTTTTAAAACACTGTATCGCTATGTTAAAGGACTTTAACATAGCGAGACAGGTTTAAAAAAAGCAACGGAGATCTCCGTTGCTTTTTTTAAAGCTGTCTCGCTATGTTAAACTCCTTTAACATAGCAATAGTAAAAAGCAACGGAGATCTTGCTTTCTCCGTTGCTTTTTTTTTTAAACCTGTCTCGCTATGTTAAATGGGTTTAACATAGCGAGACAGCTTTAAAATAAGCAACGGAGATCTCCGTTGCTTATTTTAAAGCTGTCTCGCCATGTTAAACCCATTTAACATAGCGAAACAGTTTGTAAAAAGCAACAGAGATCTTGCTTTCTCCATTGCTTTTTTCAAAACTGTCTTGCTATGTTAAATGGGTTTAACATAGCGAGGCAGCATTAAAATAAGCAATGGAGATTCTCCGTTGCTTTTTTTAAAGCTGTCTCGCTATGTTAAACCCATTTAACATAGCGAAACAGTAAAAAGCAATGGAGATCTTGCTTTCTCCGTTGCTTTTGCCCACAGCTCTGATGTACTGCGTAGGCATGCGCAGTACATCAGAACTTCCGCTGAATACCAGACAGCTGCGTAAGGGCAGCAAGGAGGCATTATACAATGCCATTATTTAAGAAAAGTAATTATTTTTTTTCTTAAATAATGTCGTATAATAGCAATAACCCACTTCTGGGTGTGGGTAATGCTGGATTTACCCACGGTTGGCTTTGTTTGGTCCCTCGGGCTTCGCCCTCGGGACCAAACCACACCGACCATGGGTAAATCCAGCATTGCCCACACCCAGGCATGGGTTATTGCTATATTCTTGCATGGACAGAATGATTTACAAACATTGGGACTACCATTTGCATTCCTCTGCCTGCCTATGTATTTTCTGCTAATTCCTAAATTTCATAACTCACTCGGGTTGAAAACATATGCTGCTGCTGCGTATCTGTTTAATCTGGGCTGCTGAGGTTAAAGTTAACACTGACATACTACGGCCAAGTATCAAGATAATGTTTTTCTAAAACACTTCAAAAGAAATAGGAACAGTGAAGCCACTATCCAAAATGTGTGCATATAAAATCCACCTGAATCAACACATATTTTACAGCTAAATGGTGGTTTACAATACTGCTCAGTTTGATGGCAGCTTCTTACAAGGTGAACAAATTAAAATAGTTTTGATCCTAACAGAAGAATCAGATTAGTTGAAATGGTTCATACATATATTAAGTAAGATTTTTGGGCTTGTGTGTAGCTTCTGTCATTGAAAGATAAACCTATCATACTGTTCAAATATGTGGAGACAAGAAACACAGTGTGTGTGTGTGTGTGTGTGTGTGTGTGTGTGTGTGTGTGTGTGTGTGTGTGTGTGCTCATGCGCATGCACGTGGGTGTGTGTGTGCATGCGTGTGTGTGTGCTGTTAGCGTGGGGGTGTACCCTCTTTGAATTATGGTTGGTAATGTAAAAAAATAATATTCTGAAAAACATATTAAGTTGCATTTGTAAAATGTATTGAACATTTTTTACTATTCGGAGCAGTTTTATTCTTTTATTCATCTATACTGCTTCCAGAACTCCACCACAAAATTAAATGCAAAGGGCCTTGTATGTGAGTAGCATCTTTAATAAGCAAAACATGCATCAGGCATGCAACACACAGTCTGCATGTTTATTAATGGCTGAAATGGGATTTCTCTGAATTTAATTTATCTGACTGGCAAACAAAAGGCACTCTAAAGCCCATTTCACAAGTGACCAGTTGCAGGAACATAGGAATACATTACATGGATGACACAACATTGGTAGAACAGTAGCAGTACAGCTGTAGGCAGTCCATTTGCAAAATATATTCAGGAAGACAAATCTGGTGCATTTGCTGTTCATCCTGTCATACAGAGCAGCACCAGAGGAGAAGATATCTGTGCAAGATAAGATGGTATTGTGTTATAAATGTTCAGAGGGATCTTCAGCAGTAAAAGACAGAGCTCTTCTACCCATTTCTACAGGGCAACTAGAAGGTAAATTTAAAGAGACAGTGCTCCTAACAGCATTGAATACAAATGAGAAGTTTTTACTGTGACGGCAGGGAGTAATAATATTCATATGACTCATAAAATCCAGCATGGTAACCAGACGTATTGAAAGGCTGTGAACTGACTGATTGGAGAGGCCTACATCATAGAACAAATACCTATGAAATTGTGTAGATCATGGGGAAGACAGCAAAGTACACATAAAAAAAATCAGCTTTAGAAGGAACACTAACTGTGCCCAGCTGTGAGGCACTTCCTAGCCGATGTTCCCCTTTGTCCTGCACTTGCTTACGCTGAAATGCATACAAAGATATCTGCAAGCCACCATTTATCAAAGTGTAATGAGAAATATGCAACATTCACTTGAAATGATGACTAGTAAGAAGGTTGGACATATGTTCCCTGTAAATATCATGTATGTGTATAAACCACATGCTTTCCAATATAAGTATATCCCTAATTAACAGTATATGAAATTGTGGCTATTTTGGGTCAGCCAAAGAAAGTTTGTAGGAAGCTCAGGGGAGGAAAGGGTAGACCACTCCACAGGACTCACAGTTATCCCACTCCAAAGAATGCGACTCATCTCGGGGGGCCAACAGGGCTACCCAGGCAGGAATGAATAAGCTGAATGGTTCTTGTTTACCCCACTGATGCTTGCCCCCCCCCACACAGGACAAATGAGACAATTTGGTGAAGGCAGTGGTGATATGGAGGTATGCAGGGAGGCACCAATACACAAAGGTGTATTTTCTGTAGTACAATTTGGAAGGGGGGACTGATGTTACTTAACCCAACCAAGTTCTTAATGTGGGGTAGGGTTGACACCTTCCATCTTTACATATGTTATTACTAGTAATCCATTTTATAATAAGTGTAACATTAATATTAAATTCTAATGTAATAGTAAATATGAGTAATATTAAATTAAAATGGCTAAATCGGTTTAAACTTGGCAGTACACTATGTATCTCCAACATTTCTGACATACTGCTAATCAGGGAGCAGCAATTATGCTGGTAACAAAAAGTTTCTTATTTACAATATAAGTGTAGTACAGTCTAACATTCAAAGCAATCTCCAATAAATAATGCTACAGCACACTAACTCAGGACTTCACAATTACCAATGACCACAGGTTGTGAATAATGCACTGAGACCAGCAAGCCAGACTCCATTTGCTATAGACATGATGCAACAACATGTCACTGACTTCTTTCTGAACATTTGACAAATACTCCTTTTATCAAATTTCTCTTTGGATACCAAAAAGACACTTCAGAAATGTTCTTACGGAAACAATTTTTTTCCTGATACTGTGACTAACAGCTATGCTATTACTGTACCAGCAGTAAAGGTACTATTTAGATTTATCTTCCTCTCATTTGTTTCTTTAAGGCACATGGTACTATAAACACATTTTTTTTATTTAAGCTACGTCTATCTGAGACATGTATGTAACAACTGTTAGAACCCCCCTGTCATTATGATGCAGAACTCCACGGCAATGCAGTTCAAATGCCATGAGTGATGAAAAGGGAACATCTGATTTGGTTTCTGTTCTCTCCTTGGAGAATAATTTTCCAAGGCAAGAGTCTTGAGAAAATCTTTCAAAAAATTAATTTATCAATTTATCAGACTATCAAAATATTTTAGAACGGTGGTCCTTAAAAATTTATAAATGTAAAAAAATAAATAAATAAATAATGTGCACACATAGCTCTCACAAAGCCAAAAATAATGGGTGGACAAAACCTCAAAAATAGGACAAATTTTAAATATTGCTCTTATAAACTTGTAAAGTTACTAGAATAAAAGATATTGTGTTGCCATGCATTTTCTGAAGGATATGAAGTCTGAAACTCAAATACCTTTCATTATTTAGTGAATTCAGTCATCACTGATTTTCCATAAAGATCCAGAAAACCACAAAGTTTATGAAGAACAGAACAAAAATATGAGGCAAAAATCTGGACAGTTGAGATGTATGTGTGAGCATGTTTAATGTTGGTTATTGCTTTTGGTGCAAAAGAGTATAATCTTAAAATTATTGTAAAGCTGCCCATCTCCAACCTCAGCATCAGTGGATAAGACCTCAACTTTGTCCCAGAAAACCTGCGTTTGTGTAGCAGTTCAAGCAATGGAGGGGATGGGCATTTGGAAGATGGGAGGGAGTGGCATTTGCTAGCTTGCTCTACAAAGGGAAAAAGGAAGCAGCTTAGCCTGCTACAAGCTGCCCATACATGAGAATAGAGGTGTTCCAGACAGCATATGGGTTGAGATGGTGGCATGCTGCAAGTAAGGTGAGGGTGGAACAATGGTTGTCTCCTTTGCATTCTGCTGCCTCTTGACAAGTAAACCACATCCTTTGTGTAACAAAAACACATCACACACCCAGAAACACTATTTTTGAATACCATATACAGTGATTGCATGAGCAGTCTTAGATGATATTTAGCCCTAGCTAAAGGGTTCCATGGCAAATATGCATTCCACTGTCTTCTGTCCCTCGGGTATACAACCAGTATACCATCCTGTATTCCTCCGTCTTTACGTCTCCATAATATTCAGAGTAGTTTCATCTTGTTTTCTCACACTTTGACTAATTTATCAACTTTTCCTACATTCTTTCAACACATTCTAAATGGCCAGTTCTGTACTCAAATGTAGAGTTTAAGACAGAAGTCCGGAGCTGCTGGGCTAGATAAGGTGGATAGTTCTAGTTATTCTGAGGTGAATTTTAGAACTTTATTTGTACAACCTTTTGTCCATTGATGATCTGAACAAAAATCATGACTACGGAAAAAAATCTAGTCACCAATAAATTAAGTATTAGTTCCTATAAACTGAGAAGAGAAATGCTTCTGAGGGCACATAATTATATATGGAATAAGTGCCTTCTTTCATACCCCAAAAAACATACTTCTTGTGCACCTCTGGCCATAGTCATAGATCTCAAGTCACTGCTGTTATGCTTCCTCAGCCCTAACTCCAAAAGAGAGGCATCTTCTGTGTACCTCTCTAATGTCAGACTAGGATGAATGTCCTAGAACAAATAGAGCACAGCAATGTATTTCACCTTGCTGCTGGCAGATATACATACGCAGCACATCATCTGCCTACACCAGAAGAGAGTTGTCTCTGTATACAACTAATTTTGCTTGTGAAGAAAATGGGGAAAATAATGTTCACAGTAATGCATTCCCACTTGTTACTCCAAGAGACTACATCGGCTCTAGGCAGGAGTAACCTTCTGAGGACACCTCTGAGGTGTCATTTTGAGGAAAGTTAAAGAAATAATGACTGCAGTGCTCCCAGCCAATATACTAGCTATAGTGGTCTGTGCTCACCTCTGACATTTGACTATGAGGACATTAAAACATAATGGCCACAGTACCCCAGACCCCCTCGCCAAAAAAAATATATAATGACATTTTGTGCTGACATCTAAGAAGGACTACTTTAGACTAGGTGGGGTCCATGGCATAGACTCATATTAAGCCAGGAGCCAAGAGAGGTGGCCCCCAGAACCTCTACAGGTCTAGATGTTCTGTGATGGATTTTATACCTTATTTTCTCCACTCCCTAGGAGACTTACATATTTGCCCACCAATATTATTTCTCATACACACACACACACACACACACACACACACACACACACACACACACACACGCACACACACACATGCACACACACATGCACACACACACACACACACACACACACACACACACACACACACACACACACACAGACACACACACACACACACACACACACACACACACACACACACACACACACCATGCTCACCTACAGGCAAATTGGAAGAACGTTAATTTACCTATACCATGTGACTGAGGTGTTGGTGAAAACCAAAGCACCTGAATAAAACCTGCACAGACTCAGGAAGGACTTGCAGACTCCACAAAGAAGAAGTCACAGCAAAGGACTCAATCAAAGAGACAAGTGCTGTGATATGGCAATATCACTCACAATGTCACTATAACAGTGATGTGTGTGTTTCCCTCACATCCTGTCTAGATCACCAAACAATTCTGATGCCTGACCATGATGGAAAGTGATAGAAATTATGCCCCACTCGGTGCTCTTATATACACTTCAACACTCCCACATACAAGCACACACACACACACACACACACACACACACACACACACACACACACACACACACGATAGTTTCTACACTGGTTTTGGAAAACACTAAAATACATTGTGAGACACTGCTTCTGCGATGCTGGATCAGTGATTTCTTGACTAATCAAACAACCAGATTAGTGGCTGCTTTGCAGTAATCAAACAACAGAAAGTGTTAAGTCACAGCCTTCATAATCCTCTCTACACTGACCAGTTAGATAAAAAATAAATTTTCCATATTTTTCACTTACGTTTCAAATAGCAGTAGAGGTCCTCTCAAAAATTAGCTGTTCAGTGCCATATCTTACATTTGCTACTTCTCTCCTTTCTCTTTATGGGGAATTAAAGCAAATGCTGCTAAGGGCAACCTGCAACATCTTCCAAGCACACAGACATGGATAGAGATTCCTACTCACTCCAGTGAAAAATAAATCATAGCTGTATAAACAGTTTCTATTGCACAATAGTACCAATATCTATCTAATGTCCTACATTCTTCGCTGTTTGATTCCTAATACTATAATACTCACCAGCACAAACAGTTGAGAAAGTTGATGGGATAAGGTTTCTTAAATACCTCAAAACATTTCAATGCATGTTTACACAGCTTCAGTCTTACTAAATCTACATCAGTGAACCACAATAATAAATCTGACATGTTCTTTGAGACAGTGTTTGAACTCATTGCTAAGCCACTATTACAATTACACCATTTCACTCACTAATTAACCTTAAACACAAAGCAACAAATAACCATCTTGGATCAGTCAGAAATTGAAGATAACAGTAAAATCCATAAAAACCGAGTATTCAAATTCCATTAAATAAAGAGTGTTACCTCCATTATTTAAAAAACAACATTTTGATGCCAGACCTAAAACATCACAAAACACTACAAAGGTGTAATGAACCAGCCAAACTACAAATAACTGTAACACTATACTTTTCTAAAGAAAATATTGTAATAATACAAAATGAAAATGTAGGTTATACTGAGATGTACCTAGGCATACAGCTTTTGGTCTTGAAGGTGAAAGCCTTGTTATCAAACCACAGCAGGCATAAGTAAATCCTTTTGTAATCAAAGTTGTTGTGTCTTTCGGCTTTTCCCGGTTAGGGGTCGCCACAGCGGAACTCCGGTCCGCTAATGATTGGCAGTAGATTTTTACGTACCGAGTTGCCAGTCCTGACGCACAACCTTCAACGAAGGTACGCCCATTCACACGTCTTCACACAGAAGATGCTCTAGCTGAGAATCGAACAGGATGTCTTACTGTGAGGCGACAATGCTACCGCAGCACCACCACCACAGATCCTTTTTGTAACCAAAGTATTATCCTTAGATTACTACTGTCTTATAAAACAGAACCGTATTGCCTTCAACTGTTGTGTAGTCACAGGCTAAGAACTGAAGTTTTGTATAAGAAAGAATTACAGCACCGGTGAGTGGGTGGAGAAGAAAAACAAGATATACAGAAGCTATGCATTTATCGATAGAGCTTTAAGATCACGTCCACCCTCTGTAGCAGTAGGACTAAGACCAGTGGGCATTACCAAAAGTTTGGCAAGCAAAACTCTCCTTGGCCGACTGGTGTGCATTTCCTATCCCATAATGCACTGCATTGCCCAGACTCTAGATCTTTACAAAGAAACATACATGTGTTTAAAAGAGAGAGTGGAAAGAAGGAAAGATGTATGACCAACTATGCCAGTGGTAGAGGGAAGTGTCTTACTTTGAATGGATCTGCTCATAAATTTTATCATTATGGTGATATAACTTCCACATCGGATCATGGTCATTCCATCATCCATAATAATAAAGCAAGAGTCCCAAGCAAATCCTCCTGAGTGGTATCCCATATGAGAACATACCCTTAATAACAGTGTCTTCAAAGGGTGGCCTGGACCTGGATACTACATCCCTTTCATAGTACCTTCTAATGATGCAGACAGAGCAAGTTGCTGTTGCACAGATATCATACAGAGCTGCACTCCAGGAAAAGCTGCAACAGTAGCTCTGGTTTAATGAACCTTTAGTACTGCAGCAACAGGATTATTGCATGTATTAAGTAAATTATACTCAGTCAGAAAATCATAATGCTAAGCTATATTTAGATGTTTTGCTTAATGTTTTTATTGGACAAGTTACTGGTATCTTTCATTCTCTCAAAGTAAAACCTCAGCTGATAGCGCACATCCACACAGTGGATGAGGATGTACCTACACTTCAGTGTAGCATATTCCTCCAAGCACGTTTTTAGTGTTTGCTTTAACTTCATTTTACTTTGTGGAAATATGGAGCAGTTCTGCAAGAAGACCAGACCAGGGACTTGTGCACTTCTGCCTATCCTGGGAATAAATGCACATATTCACTCCTTGCTGGGTGCACATTCTTGGTCTTTTAATGGTGCCTTGCTACAACACCCAACATACAATTTTTCAGAAGACTGGGCTACCTCAAGCATAGAACAATATAATATGCAAGACTGGAAGAAAAAAATAGTACCTATAGGTACAAAAGTCAAGAAAGAAGTAAGAATTACAGCATTTGATAGCAGGGGTCCAGGGTAGTAAATATTGCGGGAAGAAATATCCGGGGAATTGTTTGGCTAGGCTTGTATAAGCCCTAGTGCCAATAGCCTAGTACCAACCTATGAACCAATGAGTTAAGAATTACAGCATTTAATGGATGGCAGAATTTAAAGAGCCCATGTATTGGGTACAATGGAGCACAGAGAAAAAATGAACAGCTGAGAAGTTAAACAAAGAGTTCAGTTTAGAAGAAAGAGAAAACATTCTTTACATGGGAATAAGAGAGAAATGGAAAAACAGGGTGTATGAAAGCAACAGCTGGAAGTGGCCCAAGTTAATTGATCTATTAGTCAAGTTAAGAACCTCAGTAGCCTCAAATAAAAAGTAACTGGCAAGGTATATAAGATATTAAAAAATTACAAAGGATAATCTAAAAGACAAGAGTAATAAGGGCACATTTCTTGGAAAATAATCATAAGTTGGACATACATATACATTAGGAAAAATGTGTATGTCACTCAGATATGCAACTAAATCCATGAGGTCCTGCATTTTTTTGCATAGAAATGTTTACATATATATTTATATACACTAAGAATATTAACTTAGATGTTGTACAGGTACTATGAATGAAAAAAGAAGATGGGAATATATTTTTGTAGACTGTAACAGATTGACAGAATGGAAGGCTGTGTTCCAAGATCTCACTGGTTGCCCTTTGGGGCATCAAAATTAAAATATCATAACACTTATTTCTGTTGAGCTGGGGTCCTTGTTTAAAGGTACCTAGACATAACCAGACTCATCTAACACTGTTAATGTTAATAAGGAAAAATAGTAACAAGAAATTGGAAATATAAAGAAATACCAATATTAAATAGTTTGGGAGCTGACATAATGGTTAAGGTATTTACCTCATAGACACTAGGTATAAGGTTTGATTCTTACCTCTGAGATGGGAAATTTGGCTAGGATTAAAATGGCCCATTTGGGCAGATAGTCTAGTACTACCCTATGACTATGACTCAAAGGAAATAACCAAATTAATGAAAGAAGTGGAAAAATAGTGAACACAAAATAACAAAGGAAATGCAGGCACACTGAAAATGGAAAGTATGGAATAAGCATGCCTATACATAGATAGTAACTAGAGACAGCATAAAAATATAATTTGTCAGATCATTTAATTAAGATAATTGTTAGACTATGTTAATTTCATATATATTATAGGTTCATAGGTTCATAGGTAGGTACTAGGCTATCTGGCTGAGGGCATTTATAAGCCTAGCCAGAGTGTGTCGCTTTCGCCGCCCCATTGATTAAGTAACTGATCTTCTGTCAAGCAGAGCCAATGAAGTGATCCCAGGGGTGTATTTTCTTTTACCCATCCACTCGTCATGGTTTCTCTTGAAGAGTGTTAGTGAGGGGCTCTGCCTGATGTAATTTGGAATTTTTTTCTAAAGCATGGGGAGTCTCTGTGACAGGAATCTCTCCCTCCAGCATGTTCTATTTATTGTTGTGGTGAGGTTTAGCTCACTAGAGCGCGTGGCTCGCAATGACTTGGATTTCTTTAGGTGGAGCATGTCCATCAATTCTGAGTTGGACATGGCTTTATAAGTCAGGCAGAGATCACCTCTGAGTAAGCAATATGCCACTGAGTACAGCCGGAGTTTTTTCAGTCGGGCTGCATAGGACATATGCTTGAGGCCAGTAATCCTCTTGGTGAGGTACTTTTGTGGTCTTTCCAGCTGTTGGAAGTGTCTTGTGGGGTACATCCCAAATGGGGCATTGTAACCTATGATGGGTCTAATGAGTGACAAGAAGAGGGACACTATAACCACTTTATTTCTAGATGCGAACCCTTTAGTAATTAGATGGGCCACATAGAAGGATTTCCTAACTACTTTGGCAATTTTTGTTTGTGTCTTTCGGCTTTTCCCGGTTATGGGTCGCCACAGCAGAACTCCAGTCCGCTAATTATTGGTAGTGGATTTTTACATACCGGGTTACCAGCCCTGACGCACAACCTTCCAAACTACTTTGGCAATATGATTGTCAAAGGAGAGATTACGATCTACCTGGGTCCCCAGATCTCTTATTACATCTTCTGTATTAAGGGGGCTGCCACCTATGTGTTAATTCGTGAGTGTTTTCTTTTTCCCAAATGGGATGACTATGCATTTTTTGGCATTTAGCTTGATGCCATGACTTTGACACCAGGTGTCCGTCTCAGTAAGGCCCTTTTTAATGATGTCCGTGTCAGCCGGAGAGTCAATTATGGCTCCCAGTTTGCAGTCATCAGTGAACTTGGTTAGCCATAGTCCTCCTGTGTTTGCCTGTACTTCTGAGAAGTATATGCCAAACAGTAGGGGTCCCAGGACAGAGTCTTGCGGGACACCACTTGTGACTGGTTTAGAGTTGGACCTGGAGCCCACTATTCTTACCGTGTGAGTTCTGTCTGTAAGCCAGTTGGCAACCCATCTCATGACGTAGGGGTTTATGTTCAGGCTGGTGAGTTTTTCTGAAATACCCGAGTGAGGAATGATGTTGAAGGTCTTGGCGAGGTCAAGGTAGGCTGTGTGAACCACCTTTCTCTCGTCTATGGCCTTGGTGACTGTCTCGAAGAAGTTAACCAGGTTTAGTAGGCATGATCTGCCCTTAACAAAGCCGAACTGGGTTGGGTCAAGTGCTTGGAGGTTCCCAATGTCTTTGTTAATGAGTTCCATGATGATGCATTCCATAGCCTTGCAGACCAGGCTAGTCAGGCTTATGGGGCGATAGTTACCAGGGTCAGTTGTGGCACCTCCTAAATGGAGAGGAATAACCATTGCTGTGCACCATTCTATGGGCATGTAGCCTGTGGAGAGGCTGAGGTTGAACAGCGTGTTTAGGTGGGGGTTAGTTCATTCTGTAGTTTGTGCAATACGCAGCCTGGGACACCATCTGGTCTGATTGACACTGTGTTTTTGGCTTTTGAACAGGCTGTTTTCACCTGTGCGTCTGTGATTTTTGGGACACTATACTTTTCCGGTATTGTTGTGGGCCCTTTTGGAGGTGAGAAGGGGTGAAGTTTGCACTGAATCTGTCTGCCAGGATGTTGGCAATATCAGTAGGTTCAGTATATTTTGTGCTATTTTGCACTACTTCAGTGCATATCTGCCAGTTCCCACTTAGAATCTTAACATAGCTAAAGAAGGCTTTGTGGTTAACTTTTGAATCCTTGGCTATTTTTCTTTCGAAGTTAGCCTTGGATGATTTCATGAGGGACCTTAGTTTTTTACTGATACTGATCAGGGATGTCTTTTCTTCTAGGGAATTTTTTTTTTCCTAAACTAGTTTCCTCCTTCTATTGTATAGCCTGTTTATTGCAGGGGTCCACCAAACTGGTTTCCTTCTCTTAGAGGAGTGAGTCTTGGTTTTGCTAGGGATGGCATGATCCATGAATCCTTGTAGGTGCTCATAGAGTGCATTTGTAAAGGTTTCTGCATCTTGGGCAGTGTTATCCTTTAGCATGGGGGCTGTGAAACCTACCACCTCTGTCTTAAATAAGGTGAAGTTTGCTTTAGAAAAGTTTTTTACTGTGGTTTCCTTAGTTGGGGGTGGTAGTGGGGTGTGGACATCTAGAGTGATTAGTTTATGGTCTGATCTAACCAATGACGGGTTGACCTCTGGTGTGGAAGACCTGTCGCTCATGTTGTTGATGACCAGGTCCAATATGTTTTCATCTCTGGTAGGGGAGTTTACCAGTTGATCCAGGGTGTTTGAGTTGATGAATTCCAGGAAGCGCTGGGCCTGGGAATTTGTACTCGAGTAGTTTTCCCAGTGAATGGTAGGGTAATTGAAATCACCCAATATCAGGGTGTTCGGTAGGACCTTCATGTTTTCCAGTGTCTCCAGAAAGGTGGAGTGGCGGTCCTGGGTCATGGAGGGTGATCTGTAGCAGGCCACAATTTGCATTGCAGATTTGCCCGATGTTAGTTGCGCATGGATGATCTCAGAGGTATCATGCTGCGCCACTAACCTGGAGGTGTAGGTGTCCTTGATGAATATGGATACACCCCCTCCTTTTGTGTTTCGGTCCGCGTTCTGTGGCCGAAACGTGTGGTATGAGTTGTAGCCCGGTAGTGCTGCGGTGCTCTCTGGAGCCTTTAACCAGTTATTAGTTGAATAGATATGTGCTATGAGGAGATAAAAGAGCTGGAATAACAGTTACTATTTGCAGTATGTATCATTTGTGTCAATAAATCCTATTTTCTAACCTTGGTTATTTGGCTGTTAAAGAAAAGAAATATTTTCTAACAAAAAAGAAAAAAAGAAAGACTGGGATGCCTGCTTCTCCTAAGGATGTGTCATTTGGCATTGGGCACCTACCCTTCCTCAATTGTCTTTTACAGAGGACAGGGCACTAAGCAATGCCAGATAGTGATGGTCACACTAAGGACTTTATTCCCATGTGCTAAAGAGTTTTTCTAAAGTGGACTCATTTGTTTAAAAAAATGTTCAGCTTTTGGCTGCCTATATATTGCAAACTTTTCTCCACAAAGAATAGATCAACACTTACAAAAGATGATTTAAAAACTGAGTAATAGGTACCTGCTGTTACTGGCTCATCTACCTCAAATATAAACAAACTGGAGCTATGGGAAAATAAAGGGTATCTCAACATCCACCTTGTCCTGAAGAGAAACCATCACTGAGTTACGCTCTCAAGAAGTACTACCATATCACTTACTGGCAAAGTATGTATATCGTTTGTCCAACTATACACTGGCATCAGATTCAACTACTGCTCATCTTTGTCTTACTTCATAACATGTAGTCCTCTGGAACTACTAACTTTGCTTCTTGCAATATATATGTATATATATATATATATATATATATATATATATATATATATATATATAGATATATATATATTTTTTTTACTAATGACACAGCCTTCTTTCCTATGAAATCCAGATTATATTTTTTCCTTGCACTGCACAGTTATTTAAAACTATTTGCATTTACCAAGCTGCTCAAGTGTTTTCTAGTAGAAAAAACATCTCTGCCTGCTAATAAACTTGTTAAAACTAAATAATTCTAAGTGCTCCTTTTTGTTTTTGTTTTCAGTATTTTGCAATTTAATGTTTCAAGTACAGTGTTTTCTGCTGCTCATTTTGACAATCCTTTCTTGTAATTATGGAGTGCATATGAAAATCATTATTGTTTTAATCCATGCATCTGGTTACAAAAAGCTAAAATAAAATAGTAGCCCATGTGAATGACACAGCTCTAAATATATTATCTGTTAAAAATCATTTCTGCAGTCCATACACATGAGACTGGTAAGTGTAACTCTTGCTGAGGAAAGGCATTTAAGATCATGTGGGCTACCAGTTCTGCACTTGTCAGCCAGTATGTAAATTCAGTTCTTACTCTATTGAGCTGTCCGCGTTATATTTTCACATCTAGTTTGAGAGACAGATGAGGTGGCAGCAGGGGTTATCCCATGGGATTTATAGAAAGCAGGGTATCAGCCATGAGAATCTCATATCCTGAGAAATGCTTTGAATTTCTATAGATAAAACATTATGATTTATTGCAGAGTTATGCACTGCCAACTGCCTCTGTGTCGCTCAGTTCTGGAGTCTGTGTGAGTTCAACTACTCTGTGTGCTGCAATCATATCTCCTGAAAATAAATAATTTTGCAATGCAGGAAGCACTTATAGTCATTCCACTCTTATCACAGATACCCTAATAGTAGGTTTAAATTTATTTTTCAAAGGAATATATAGCAAACTAGCTCCATATTAGTTCCTGAAAGCAGTTTTACTTAAAGGTGTTATGCTACTTCACTTTGGGGAACACTGCAATTCCTGCTGAGTCAGAATGTATATAATGTCCCATGACACATGTTTTTTTGACTGTCAGATACAGAAAGCAATGCTTACTGTAGGACCAGTAATGTGCTGTTAAAAGTAACTTCTTTAACTATGATGTTCTCCTCTGTATTAATGTTCTGAAACCTGCCTGCTGCTTTCTAATAGGTCACACTTCGGCATCTGCAGATGCCGACTGCTGGCTAAACAGAAGTCCATACTCATTGCCTTACTTAAAAGAGGAACTGCAAAGCTTTTAGAACATGTAATAATATTTGTGAGACATATTTTCCTTTACATATCACTTAAAAGCATCAGAGACAAGGAGCTAAATACAATAATGGGTTATTTGCTAGGCTTAAATTGCCCCTTCAGGGCAGTTAGCCTATTATTTGTCTATGAACCTATGAAAATGTCCAAGCAGAAGATCCTCAGAACACGCATACCTTTGGTTGTTGAGTACCTACCTGATGAATATTTTTAATATTTCCCATCCTATTAGCCAGTGGGCAGGCCTCACTCATGCTTGAAATTGAAAACTAGAACTGTGTAAGTAAAGTTATCATAAAATACAGCTGTGTAAGTAAAAATTACCATAACAGTAGATGTTCAAATAGTCAATGCTGCAGTAGCCTTAGCTATATGAGTTATATAGTGCCATGGATATAACAGTTGGTCATTTTCCAAAGCTTCAGGGCACCTTCCACATATCCTGTCAGGCAGTTTGAGCTCCTTTCTCCCTCATTTTTAGATTCAGGAAAGGAAACATGGAGATGGACAATTTGACTTAAAGTAAACTTGGATACCCCTTTAGTCATAAAAAAGGATTAGTTCTCAAAGAAACCCTGTTGCTATGGAAAATTAGATAGGGCTGACTCACCACAAGAGCTTGCAACTCAGATCCCATTGTTGTAGAGGTTACAGAAATCAGTAAAACTGTTTTCCCTTGTTAAGAAACTCAAGTCAACAAGATTAGCTGGTTCAAATGGAGAAAGTGTTAGCTTCTCTAACACAAAATTAAGACCCCCAAGGATGGGCCACTAGTTTCCTTGGAAGCCTCTTATGCAAAACCTCATTCAAGAACATTTTGACATCAGACTTCATTGAAAGAGGAAGATCCATGGGCAGCCATGCACAAATACCTGATAATGAACCTTAACAGAGGAATAATTAAGGTCATATGATAGTAACATAGGCCAACATTTTAGAACCAGAGAAAAACTAGCTTTGAATGCGTGCCGGTTGTGTTGTTGGCACCAACTAGAAAACCTTTTCCAATTGCTAATATATGATTATCTCATAGCAGGCTTTCCTGTCTCCATTAGTACCTGCCACACATCTTCAGTAAACAGGTGCCTAAAAGGAATTAAGACCCTATCATCCAGGCAGTCAACTGAAGTTGATCGATGTCAGGGTGTATCAAGCATCCCTCATTTTGTGTTAGTAAATTCAGTCTGTGACAAAGCTTGTGGTAATTGTCCCTGGCTATTTCCATAAGAAGGGAGCACCATGGCTGCCTGGGCCAGAAGGGAGTCTCCACAAAATTTTCTTGGTGGACTTCTTCTGAATCTTCAGAAGTATCCTGGATATTAATAGAAAGGGTCCTGCCCAAGAAAAATAAAAGGCACATGTCTTCCAGACCTACTTTCATGGAGTCCTGTAACAGAATCTTGCCACTTGATTGTTTAAACAGGAGACAAAGAGGTCTACTTGAGGAACTCACAAAAGAAGGATCAAATCTTGGAAGGCCTCCTGATCAAGTTTCCATCAGCTTGTCTGCCACACAGTTTTGCTATGACAGAATGTAGGATGGCTGTAGAGTGAGATTGTGCTGTGAAGCAATATCCCAAGCTAATATGGCTAGTCTGCAAAAGGGGTATGACCTGGTTCCCCCTTGACTGTTGGTGAACTACATGATTGTGGCATGGTCTGTAACCACGTGAAGAAATCCCGGGGACCAAAGATGATTCAGAGAGTTGAACTCCTTGATCAGGACAAGTACCTCCTTGATATTTATATGCCTGCATCACTCTTTAGTATCTCAATGCCCCTGTACTTTTATTCCTCCTCAAACTGCTCCTCAAGCAAAGTCCGAAGTGTCATGGTGACTTACAGCTTTGAAACAGTGAGGAAGAAGGGGAGTCCTGGATTTAAGGATATCTGTTGGATCCACCAAAATATTTTTCTTCTGACAACCCCCAGCACTGGGATTTGAAAGGATAAAAGATGTTGTTGCTAGGTCCAAAGAGATTTCAAATACCACTGCATCTTTCTCTTGTGGAGTCTTTCCAGGTGTATCATGAGAATCATAGATGCCATGATACCCACATTTCATGGGTATTCTGTCATAGTGATGGAAGTCTAAGAGGAAAACCTTATAAAGAGATCTAGCTAGAAATCTGTTTTTTTTTCCATGGAAGAAAAGCTCTTTGAAATGAGGTGTCTAGTTGACATCCCAGGAACACAATCCAGTGTGAAGAAGTCTGGAAAACACTTTTGACTTTATTTTGGAATCCAAGCTTGTGTATGAGATATCTCATCTGAGAAAGAGATTCCTGACACTTTGAAAAAGACTCTATAATGATAAGCAAGTCTTCTTAAAATGGAAAAATCCAGATATTCTGTAGTGTGCATTGAGCTACAACTGGAGCTAAGCACTTTGTGAACACTCTTGGTGGAGTGGACAGTCCAAAGGGTAAGGCAGAGATCTGATAATATGATACAGACGCACAACCTTAAGAAACATCTGAAGTATGGATCAATAGGGATGTTATAAGCATCCTTTAAGTGTTGTGTTGCCAGGAAACTTGAAAGAGGAAGACCAGGCAGCAGGTTGTGAAGTGACATCATTTTGAATTTTGGCACTATCACAAACAGGTTTAGGAAAGAAAAATCCAGAACTGGCTTTCAAGAATTTTCTTTCTTTGGCACTAGAAACATCCTTAAAGAAAAACCCTTCCCCAACTGAGAAAAAGGAACAGGATCTCTCTCTCTCTCTCCTTGGGACAGCATGTGGTGAGGAACCTGTGGAAACAGAAGAGTCTGATCTGGAAGATGAGGAATGAACCCCTGGAAAGGAGAAATTTCCTCCCACTGCCATCTGTAACTTTGATGAATGGTTTTTCAGAACCCATTTATATGAAATTGTGTGTTGCCACAGAGAAAAATGGAAATTTGGGCTTTCTGGAAGAAAAAATGGGGCCAGTATGGGAAGGGATTCACAAGGTCTCTTGAATAGTCATGCAGACTTGTTGGACTGTCCTTGGTTTTGGGAGGTTCAAGACTTAGTTTTGGTTTTGAAACCCTTGTCATTTAAACGTCTGTTTACCTGTCTGTATTTTGCTGAGACTGCTTATTCTGTTTTTTCTTTATTATTTTTGTTTTATTTATTTATTTATTTATTTTTGCCAAAATTGGATAAGGAGATCCCTTGAGAATTTTGGAAAAGGAGGACTGAAAAATCTTAGAGAAACCTGGGTCAGTTTGCCCATTTCATCACATTTTTTATCACCTCTGCAACAGAGGGGCCAAACACTAAATCTCTAGCCAGGTAGAACTTTAAAGCTAATTTTTAATATCATCTAGGAGGTTCAGAGAATGCAAGACAATCATACCCACACTGTAAACAATGAGTACTGACCTATGCAACAGGAGAAGGTTTGAGTTCACTGGGGATGATTATATAGTGAACTTATTGAATGATAAATTTAACTCTAATTTTACCTTTCTGTCTCTCTCCTCCATCTGTCCCTCAAGATGCACCTGAAATTGGCTTACCTCCAGCTATCAAACAAGACCATGTCCTAAAAGTGCTATCAAAAGTTAAAAATACTGCATCAGTGGGTCCTGACAATATCCCTGGAGGCATCTTAAATGGCATGAAGTATGATTTAGCCACACCCCTTACAACACTGTTGACTCTCAGCCTCCATACAGATTTTGTACCAGGTGAATGGAGAACAGCTACAGTCATTCCCCTGCATAAGAAAGGGACTTCCACAGACCCAAGCAATTAAAGACCCATAAGTCTGACCAGCCTCATATGCAAATCCATGAAAAGACTTACCATTAAATTAATCAATCAGGACATAGGGAACCTCCTAACACTGGCCCCATCTCTGTTTGGTTTCATCAAGGGCAGGTCATGCTTACTCAGACTGGTAGATTTTTTTGAAAAGGTTACCATAGCAATGGATGAAATCAAAGCGGTACACACCTCATACCTCAACCTGGCTAAAGCTTTTGGCACAATTCCCCACTCAGGCATAGTAGAAAAGCTAAATAAACTGGAATAAACCCATGTCATCTGCTGGCTTGCCAACTGGCTCAGAGACAGGATGCAGATAATCAAAACAGGGAAAGTTACCTCAACACAGAGACCAGTCAGCACTGGAGTCCCCCAGGGGTTTGTGCTCGGACCTCTCCTGTTTGTCATCTACCTTTCTGAAATAAAAGCCAATACCAAAGGGCTCTGGCTGACTAAGTTTACAGATGACTGTAAGTTAAGAGTAGTTATTGAAATCTTAAATGACTTAGCCATCCTGCAGGATGATTTGTCTTAAATAAATAACTGGTGTCAAAACCATGGTCTGAAAGTAAATGCCAAAAAATACATTACTGTATCCTTTGGGAAGCCATCTACCCCAGGGAACTTCCACACTGAAAATAAGCCACACGAGTTGACTAAGTTGTTCAAGATTTGGGAACTTAACAGAAGAGTGACCTAACTTTTGACCACATGTGTCTATTGCTTTAAGAAAGTCATTCTGTATTGCACAACTTATAAACAAATGGGTTGTATCTAGATCTAGGGATGTCATTGTCCCCCTTTAGTCATCCCTCATTATGCCAATCTCTGAATACAATGTCCCATTTGGCAAGCATCTGTCTAGACACATGAAACAGCAGGAATGCCCACAGTGATACCTTACTAAAAGTATACAAGGCCTAAACAATATGTCCTACATAAATAAATTCAAAGCCCTGTTACTATACTTGGTATCCCATAGACTACAAAGAAGTGGCCTGCGTCTAGCATACAAGGCATTTTCCGACCAGTCACTGGTGGATTTACTGCATTGCAGCAAGTCAAACTGCATCAGAAATAATACATGGTCCAGTGATCTAAACCTCTTCTGCAACATTAATAGAATGGTTTGAAGAGACAGGTACATCTTGCAGAGGATACCACTGCTGTGGAACAGACTCTCATCCACATAAAATAAAGATGTCCTTACATTCACTGCTGCAGTATTCTTAACAGATGGGATTCCCTGCCATGGAAGCCTGATGTCCGGCCAGTCTACCAAAGCCTATTGTTGCTTTAAAGTATGCCGAATGTCACACAAATGCTCTTTGCGAAGCATGGGGAATAAAGGTGATGTTCAGGCATACCATCTACAGAACTTCTTTGCTGCCAGTTCAAACATTTATTTTTACCATCGATCTGTTTGTCTACATCCATTTTTCATCAGCTGTATCCATTTTTGTGCTACTGGTAATGCCTATGCC
Source organism: Protopterus annectens (assembly GCF_019279795.1). Classification (NCBI taxonomy): domain Eukaryota; kingdom Metazoa; phylum Chordata; order Ceratodontiformes; family Protopteridae; genus Protopterus; species Protopterus annectens. The sequence continues at coordinate 1,575,494,615 of NC_056743.1, forward strand.
TGTTTACTGAATCCTGGCAAGTTGCAGGTAAGTGGCCGATTGGGGAGGTTGTTTTTTCATGCCTTTGTTTGTGCTCTTTGGGGTAAATGACATCCAGGAAGGGTAAATACCAGTCTGGGAGACAGATTCCTCATAAAGACTGCCACAATAAGTGTCCTTTTTGCCTTGGAGCTTCTCACAACCATATGTCTTATGCGATTTCGTAGGGATTTGTCCCAAAAACCCTTTGCAGTAGGCTTTCTTCTCTTTCCTTGTATCTTGAGAACCAGTGTCTTAAGCTTCTCGTTAAAGATATAGTGGAAGGAATCTCCTGCCCAGAGGTCAGCCACTAGGGAAGAATGTGAAAAAAGTATGACCAGAATGTTCCACTGCCCAGCTTCTGCCTGGTGTTTCTCCTGATATTGTTACAAATCTGGTGTTTCACCCGGTTGTGTTGTCGGAGTTCTCTGCCATGACTGGGTTGGGGGCTGATGAAGATCTGGCTAGAAGCACATCTGAAGAGGCTTTGCAAGGGTCCATTTCAGACATTCAGGGGGAACCACGGTTGATTTTTTGTGGGAACCTAGGGGAGTTCCTCAGATTTTAGTTGGGGAATAAGTTCCTACTATGGTTCTCGATTCCCGTTCTGGGTCTGAGCCATGTCAGTTTTATATGGGGGACTTTTCCCTTAAAAAAGAAACAAACAAATAAACATGATTCTTCTGCACCTAGAGATCCACAAAGTGAATGGCAGGCCTTTACTCAGGGGCTTTTTACTGCTTTAATGTCAATAAATCCTCCTCAAGGGGTTTGGTTCCTGCTGCTCCTTGTTTCCCTACTCCCCTCAAGAGGCCTATAGAACAGGATATTTCTCTGGAAGACTTGGATTCTAATGATCAATCCCTGACTTATTCTACTCAAATTCCTTCTCTTCTGGACTATGTGTCAGAGGAGGAGGAATGTATTAGACAATGTTCCTTTTGAGAAAATTTCCTTTGGGGAGACAATCTCTAGGATGATGGGATTTTTAAGAGGGATTGTGCTCACATCTCTGATATCTATAAGAGGTACTATGAGTTGCTGCAGTTGGAATCTCCTAAACCTGTGGCTATTCCTCCTGTTTTGACTGCTTTACTGAATGCTTTTTCCAGTGCCTCTCACATGCCTGATTCTTTGCCCCCAGCTCCCAAGAAGCCCGATAGGTTTTATAAGATACCTGAGGATTGTTATTTTTTTATGTGTCCTGCTGCTGACCCCTATATGGTCTCTGTAGCCTCTGATAAACCATCTCAATAGCTTTGTTCACCCAAGTTATTGCCTTTTGACAAGGATAGCAGAACCATGAAAAGGCCGGGTAAGGAGCTTTACACTTCTGCTACTCTAGCTTTTAGCATTATTAATTATCAGACCCATATGTCTAGGTATGCATTGGCTCTTTTTTCTTACGCCTGTCAACTTCTTTCTGATTTTCCTGACTTTGAGAGTAAAAGTTGTGTTCTATCCTTGCTAGGGACATCCTCTCAAGTAGTTCATCATTTTATCAAATGTAGTAATGATGTGGCAGATACCTCTTCTTGGGTTGCTGTTTTCGGTTAAAAAATGCGGAGGTATTCTTGGCATAGGCTTCAACCTCTAGCTGACAATATTAAGGCTAAGTTGATGGATGCTCCTCTGAATCCTAAACTTTTGTTTGGGGAAGCTGCTGCTGGTTTGTTTATGTCCCTTCAGGATAAGGCCTTACAGAAGGTTAAGCATGAGTTTGCTTCTCCTGCGCCTAACTTTCAGAGAAACTACCCCACTAAGCCAGTCTTTGTTTGTAGGCAATCTCATCCTTCAACTAAAGGTAAAAAGAGTTGCAAACGGGCTCCTCCTGCTATAGATACTCAGTTTTCAGGGATTCTGAAGCCTTCTTTTCTTGACAAACTGGGTGCTGTATGACTGTCTCTCTCTTCCCAGACACATTCCTTTTTCTCTTGGCTTTTCTCTTTCTATTCCTATTTGGCTTCAGATCACTCAGGATTCCTGGGTTCTGTCTATCATTCATCAGGGGTACTTCATGTGTGGATATCCTGTCCTCCTTTTATGGGCATTCCTCAGCCTCCTCAGGAACAACTTCCCTTTCTTCCAGAGGTTCTGCAAGATCTCTTTATTCAGGGTACTATTTAAGAGGTGCCTGTGTCCCACAGTAGGAAAGGGTCCTACTCCAGACTGTTTCTAGTGCCCAGAAAAAAGGGAATTTTGAGTCCTATTCTAGAACTCTCTCATCTAAACACTTCTCTGAAAGTGCCTCCCTTTCAGATGTTGTCCCTTCAGACTGCTTCCTCTTTTACTACCTCAGGGGTTTATGGTACCTTTCGATCTCAAGGATGCTTATCTCCATATTCTGACCCATCCTCTTTTCAGGAAGTTTTTGTAATTTCTCTGTTGCTTCCTCGCATTTTCAGTTATCTGCTTTGCCCTTTGGCCTTTCTACTGCCACAAGGGTGTTCACCAAATGCCTTGTTCCTGTGATTACTTTTTGCAGGCTTCAAGGGATCCAAATATTCCCTTACTTAGATGACCTGCTGATTCAGGTGTCCTGTCCAGAGGTCCTTTTGTAGAGCCTGGGGTTTACAATAAATATCAAAAAGTCTTGTCTGACTCCTTCTCCTTTCTGGGCTACAGGATTCAGATGGTGCCAATGCTTGCATCCTTACCTCCCCCAAAGGCCTTAACTCTCATTTCTTTCTTTGACACGCTTCTTCCTCTGGCTACCATTACCACCAGGGAGTTTCAGAGAGCTCCGTTTCATGGCATTCACTGTTCTGATGATTCTTCTGGCCAGATTTAATATGAAAAAGTTTCAATAGTTTCTGAATGCAGTATGGCCTTACCATGCACATCTTCTAGACTTTGTAGTTCCTCTTCTTCCTTGTCTGAGATAGGAACTTCACTGGTGGATTCAGCAGTTGTCTCTGAATCCAGGGATCCCTTTTCATCCCCCTCTTCTCTCTCAGGAAATGTTCACAGATGCCTCAGATACGGGATGGGTTGGTGACATATGGCTACCTAAAGGTACAGGGTGTGGTTGCCTCTTCGGCAGAAGGAGCACATCAGTGTCAAAAGATGAGAGCTCTTCTGCTGGCTCTTCAGGCCTTTCATCCTCTTTTCTCTCCAGGGCCTCTCAAACTGTTCATAGACAATACCACAGTGATGTGGTATTTCAGCAAACAGGGAGGAACAACATCTTATCTTCTTTGTCGGTTGGCAGTTTTGGTATGGCATCATGCTGTCAAGTATTAAGTGACTCTTCAGGCAGTTTATATCACTTCTGGTCAGATCACTATGGCAGACACTCTGATCAGGTCCTTAACTCAATCCCATGAATGAAATTTTCATAGGGATGTGTTTCTGGGGATTCTGTTCACAAGCTTGAAGTTTCAAAACTTCTAACTGCAAATGGTTGAGACCATAAGATCAACGTTTTGAAACTTTGAACGTTTTGAATGGAGATCACTGCACAGCTCAGACTGGAAAATTTACTGTTTTCTTCACTGTAGTGTGATCTCGGAGCTGGTATATTTATTTATCAGGGGGTGTGGGAGGTGTAGGAGGGCTTGCCCCCTGCAAAAACGTAAACAAAAAATTTTGTTTTCACTTTTTTTATTATAATTTAGAAGTTTCAAAACTTTGATCTTATGATTTCAACCATTTGCAGTTTGAAATTTTGAAACTTTGAGCTTGTGAAGTAGATCTGTTTCTGGACATTATCCATCAGTGGGGTATTTGTCAAGTGAATATTTTTGCCTCCCCTCTGAATAGACAACTTCATCTGTTTTGTGTCAGAGTCCCAGGATCTCTAGTGTGGAAGGCGGATGCCCTGTCATTTTATTTGGAAGGCAATGTTTCTTTATGCATTCCCATCCCTTCGTATTTCAAAAGTCCTGTTCAAGATTCAGTAGAATGCTCCCAAAATATTGTTGGTGACGCCCTTTTGGCTATGACAGCACTGGTTTCCTCTACTTCTGCATCTAGCCAGTGGAAATCGTCATAAATTACCTCACAGCATGGATCTACTCACACAAGGCAAGGGCTCTCCCATACATCCCCACCTGCCCATGCTTCAACTGACACTGTGGGTGATAGGATTCTGGTTCTTCACAAACACATGTTTTACTGAGGATGTGCTGCAAGTCCTCGAGAAGGCAGAAAACCTACTACTAGGAATCCCTACTTATCCTAATGAAGAGGTTTTCTATTTGGTGTTTCTTTTGTAATGTAGATCCACTTACTGTGGATGTTCTTTTATTTCTTTCTTATTTGTGTTAGTTGCTCAATGCTGGTTAGGTTTATTCTTCTATTAAAGCCCACTTGTCAGCTATATCTGCTTGTCTACCTTCTTCTCCTCCTTTAGGATCTAGATTTGAGGTTATACAATTTCTTAAAGGTGTCCTTAATATCAGACCTCCTAGGAAACTGGTTCCTCCTCCCTGGGATCTTAATTTTGTTTTGGAGAAGTTGTCTCAAGCTGCTTTTCAGCCAGCTCCTTCAGTTTCCTTGCAACATTGTTCTTGGAAGACTGTTCTCTTGTTACCTCTTACTTCTGCTAGACAGGTGTGTGACATCTCCATGCTGGGCCATAAATCAAGGAGCCAGAATCCTCACTGGAGAGGGACGTGCACTTGGAATACAAATGGAGAGACCTCTCTGCATCAAGCACAAGTTCCCTTAAGAGCACAAAGGGCGCACACTCAGCCCGAGGTCTGGGTGTATCTATCTGCCTCTCCCCAGTAAGGCTCTCCACTGGCACTGTGAAACCAGTGCTTCATGTCCCTTTCCCAAGTAGCTGATGCACACACTCTTTTGATTTAATTTTCACACACACACACAGACACACACACACACACACACACACACACACACACACACACACACACACACACACACACACACACATCTGGGAAAGGATGGCACAGATTATCTGTTCTACCAACTTTCCCAGACTACAAGGTAGATTCACTGCCACCAGTCAGTTACTGTAAGGCTTTTAATATGGTATCCAATTATGCTGAGTGAAGTTAATATTAAAACAAATGGTAATGTTGGCCAAACAGTAAGGCTTTCAGAAGCGGCCAAAGTTATCACCAAATAAATATGTGCAAATACTCTCGCAAAGCTTAAATACTTTCTAAAAAGGACCAGCCACAATAAAAAGTTTAAATACATTTAATAATAAATAATAAAAGAACAAGAAAATACTAAATATATATTTACAGTAAACCACAGATCTCAAATCACAGGATATATTGAAAATAACTTTGATGGACAGATTCATACAAATAAAGAAAAACACTACTCTCTAAACTAAGCATCACTATATTCCTGACTGAATCTAGGAAAATTACTATTCCCTAATAACTTACTTGATAGAGCAAGGCGCAAAGAAATACGTGAGCAATCTTTCTAGGCAGGTTCCCCAAAACAGAATACTCAATACTCGGAGATTACTCCCTGCAAAATATAATTCCCAAGATTGCTTGCAGAATTACCTCATCTGGTCACCTGACTCTAGGTTCTCACAGTATCCCCCATTTAAAGCTGAGACAGGAATTTAGCATAGATGGATACAATACACATCTAAATGTTTATAGCAGTGACTGGGGCTCCCCCTCTTTTTACTGAGCTAATGAACAAAGGCTTCTTCCAGACCCACCAACTCCAGTCCTATTCAGCATTGTTGGGTGCCATTTTAATGATTTAACAGCTCATTTACATTTCCCTTATTTTATTTATTATACTATTATTTATTTGACATTTGTTAACCGGGTTAGTCCATCTGAGCTAATGGCCCATTTTCAGTGGAGACCTGAGGAGAAAAGCTCCAGCAATACAAACATAAAAAGATAACATAGTAGGTAATATGCAAAACCTAAGAAAAACAGTGGAGCAATACAACATAAGCAAAAATTACATTTGTAGTAATCAGATGAAATTATTGTAATAAAAATAAAACAAAATAAAGTAAATACAAGTAGTACATTTATGTATTTACAATAATGACATATCTTACTCAAGTAGCATAATGTAGTATTGTCTAGTGTGCAGATTATTATTAAATTATCAGATGTAGACAGGTAGTAAAAAGAAAAATAAAGGAAATGTGGATTATAGAGGATCTAGGCATGTACAGACTTTTGACTTCAGAAAGTAGTGCTTGACTTCAGTTTTAAAGCAGCTGGAACTAGTGATGCTATGAATATGATGTGGTATTTTTCTTAAAGTAAGCTAGCTGGCTAACCTCTGCTGTCCCATTATCCTCTATTTAAACATATACATTTAATAAAGTTACAATATTACATGTAAGAAGCAAAAAATACGGGTGGTGGCAAGTATTTTGTCAATGAACAGATTTATTGAAGTGCTTTTCGTCAGCTCAAACAGCTGACTTCATCAGAAACACAGTCAATTGATACAACCCTAATATATATACAAAAACCTTAATTAATTAATACAAATTTAATGAGACAATATGTATCCATTTACTAAATATGGGAATAAATTACATTTCCAAAGTAATCACTCATATTAATTTCAAGGAACTGCTACCATGATAAAAATATATTAAAAAAACAATATTGCATAAGTTTAAAATAAAAGTACAAGTAAAATTTAAATTTTAAATTTAAATTGAGACACCCATACACAAATCCTTAAAGGGGTTAAAAAAAGAAAGAAGAAAGAAGGACTGCTACCTAGTTAATAGGACTATACCAGTACAATACTACATGTACATTTCTTTTCATTACAGCAGGATGCACTGCTGATGCATTTTAACACAAGCAAACTTCACAAACACATTTTCAACATGAGAATCTGTACAAATCAATTTGATATACAAATGACATATAATTATTTATAAAATTCCAGATAGCTCTGCTGGCGCAAGTCATACATCCACTGCCCTACTTCTCCTGGCATGGCTAGAAATACCTCCTATCATCACAGGGAGTTGCAAGCCCTTATGGCTTGTTCTCCTTTTTTAATCTTTCATGAGGGCAGGATGTCCTTGCACGCTAATCCTTCTTTTATGCGTAAGGTGATTAATGAGGTATCTCTTAATAAGTCTATTAATCTGCCTACTTTTTTCCCCTCTCCACAATCTGACAGTGAGAGGGTGCTGCACACTTTGGATGTGCATATGCAACTCATGGTTTATTTGGATAAGACTAAAACCATTAGAAAATATGATCAGTGATTTGTTTCTTTTCATCCTAGATCTTTGGGACTAGCTGCATCCATGCAAACTATTTCTTCTTGGATGTCTAAGGCTATTTACTTTTGTTACACTTTTCATGGAAAGACTCTTCCCTCTTCAGTTATGGCTCATACTACTACAGCTGTGGCATCTTCTGGTGCTTTTTTCAAGGGCATAGCTACTAATTATATTTTTGAAGCACCTACCTGGACTTCTGTGCATACCTTTACCAAGCACTACAAGATGGATGATATCTCTAGAGCTGGGACTGGTTTTGCTAGTGCTGGTCTAAGTGGCTTTTTAGGAGATTATTCTACTCCTTCCTCCTCCCAAGTTTTCTTCTTGAGCTTTGGCATTATCCCATCTGTTAAGAATACTGCAGCAGTGAATGTAAAGGCATAGTACCATAATGGTAGATGTCCTTGCCTTCATTGCTGCAGTATTCGCTTGCTCCCTCCACCCCCTTCTTCTTTGTCTTCCTTGATGTACAGATTACCTCTTGGGTTCCTTGGACAGGTGTTCCTAATGGGACAAACAGTTCTATAGATGGTATGCCAGAATGTTACCTTTATGCCCTATGCTATACAAGGAGCATTTGGGTGATATTTGAGATCCTTAAAGAAACATTACACTTTGGTAGACTGGCCAGACATTGGGCTTCCATGGCAGGAAATTGCATCTGTTAAAAATACTGCACCAGTGAAGGCAAGGATATGTACAATTATGGCATGATTTTTACATAACTGTACTTTTCTCACTGTCTATTTTGAAGTGCAACTTAAATCTACGGATTGGAAACTGAAAATTTACCTAGGACTGCTCCCTGTAGTATTAATGGACAAAGGTAGCTCCTAAATGGTTTATCCCATGCACTGTTCCCATCAAATTATCTATGGTGTGATCCCTGTTATTATTACTATATTACTAGGGGTAATATATCATTTTTGACCATGGGATGGGTAAGGCCAAACTGTAAACAAAAGGGATAGGCTTTGAATGGCCCACAAGTATAGATGGATATATATATATATATATATATATATATATATATATATATATATATATATATATATATATGTATATGTGTATATATATATATATATATATATATATATATATATATACACATACAAACACACACACACACACACACGCGCGTGCGTGCACACACACCAAAATATGTGTGTGCATGCATGAGTCGTACTCTGAAAACGCACTGCAGTGTAGCTTTATAAAACCAAACATATTAATCCAGAGCAGAAGAAAATGGAAAGAGAGTCTACTCAGATATATACAGTATTTACCAACTGAGATCAGTACCTTTCCACCAGACATTATAACCCATCATAAGATCTGCATGTAGGAGACACCACCCGTATACCCCCTCTTGAACTGCAACATCAATGGGACTCAAATTGCCAGCAGAAATCCACTAACTGCACATTCAGCTCAAACATTTTTTTCCAGGAGGTCAATCTCCCCTGTGCCCTTAATACCCCCAGTACTGAAATGTATCTATTATAAGAGAGATTTTTTTTTAATAAGAAGCAGGCTGAAACTCAGAATCTCTTCAGACTGATCAAAAGTACAATCAGGTGTTAACTATCCAGCAAAATGACTCTATACATAGCAAAAACAATCAAATGTAGTTGCTAAGCACAGTCGAGTGCAAGAATATTCACAAAACAGCTACACATATTAAAGACTAAAATGCTAGTAGATCTGACAAAATAATACTTATTATGGTGGTGATTTGAAAACTATTTTAGAATTTAAAGAATTCAGGTGGCAACTAGGTATATGTGCCTTAATGGCATCATCAGCATCAAATGTTTTCTAAATTATCGCACTCTTAATTACTTGTATTATGTGCAATTTTTTAAGGTTTTACATCCTGACATTTACTTGGCTTAATTACTCGACAGTTGGTAATTGCTTCATCATAGCCAAGTGATGTGACTACTCATACCTTTTAAAAGGAATTTAGTCCATGTTTTGTTTGTTATGAAGAAACTTTGGTAAGTAAAGAACAAAAGTGCTCAATAACTGATTGTTGTGCATAACCTTCCTGTTTCTTAAAGGTGACATTGTTTGCTTGGTTTGTTGTTGTTTTTCATGCCACCAACTTAATCCATCTAGTTTCATTTTTAGTGTGAGTGTCAGACAACAGTTTTACAAAACCTAAAATTTAATATGCAGCAACTAAACAAACATCACTCAATCAAAACTCACTCAATCAAAACTACTACAACCAAATGATGGATTAAGCCATATAAGAATAACAGAAGAATATATATATATATATATATATATATATATATATATATATGTATGTATGAATATAGATATCTGTCATATATATTTATATACATCTAAAGGGTCTATATTATATCGGCAAAAGCATAACTTAGCAAACGCTGTATAATCGACCCAAGGCCAAACACAGGGAACAGCGATTTATTTCCCAGGGGAAATAATATCGCTGCTCTGTAGCTCTGTAAAAAAAAAAAAAAAAAACACAAACACAAAATAAAGTGGGGGGCTTCGCCACCCTCACTCCCTGATGGGCCCCCCCCCAGACCCCTCTACTTAAATATGCCAACTTTGATATCGCACCACAGTGGAGGAAATGGAAAAGTCCCGAAAATGGCCCAGTGATTTTTTTTATTCCCTGGGAAAAAAAAAAATCGCTGTTATGTGCTTTTGGGATTTTACCATTTCGAATAAAAAGGGTCGATTAAACAGCGTTCAGTAACTTAAGCATTTTTTGATTTAATAGGTACCCTATATATATAAATATATATGTATATATATATATATATGTATATATATATATATATATATATATATATATGTATATGGAACCACTACTAAATCCCAAAAACCCAAACTACCGATGCCCAAAATCCCAAGACCAAATACCCGAAACACTAAAATACCGAAACATCAAAACCGCGAAATTCAAACTACCAAAAACTACACTCAACATTCACCGCACACATACACACACCATTCCCCAGAACACAAATACACAAACCTAAACTACAGGCAAGCCCCCTTGCACCCCCCCCCATACCCCCTACTTAAATATTCTAACTCCAAGGTCGCACTACATACACAAACACACGACACACCACCACGCACCTACATTCCCCTCGCACACACACATCACAGTCACAACACATACTTACACACTAAACCCTAACCAACACATTTAAACATAGATACTTACCTGACCTTCCACCATACCGCAACACTAGAAGCGCGAATGTCAAACTCTCGATTATCGAGATTTTGAAATTCGCGCTTCTGGTCTTTCGGTAAGTAGGGGTTTCGGCTATATAGTCTCGAATGTTTGAAATTCTGTATTTCAAACTTTCGAGATTATGTAGTGATCCCATATATATATATATATATTTATATATATATATATATATATATATATATATATGTATATATACATATATATATATATATCTATATACATATATATATATATATATATATATATATATTTATCTATACTAACACCACACACACACACACACACACACACACACACACACACACACACACACACACACACACACCAAAATATGTATGTGCATGCATGAAGCTGAGTGCGAAAACACACAGGATATTATATAACTGTTATAAAAACACGCAGGATAGTAATCTAAAATAGAGTGAGTTAAAAAAATTCAACCCTTTTCACTCTTCAGTTAAATAAACATTTGACCACAATATCTGCATACATATACACACACACATGTATATACATATATATATATATATATATATATATATATATATATATATATATATATATACATACATATACATATATATATATATATATATATATATATATATATATATATATGCGCAATCAAGAGTTAAGTATTCAGGAAAATTACTATATACACAGCAGAACAATCAAACATACTTGCTAACTAGAATAGCATACAGGAATACTCAAAATACAGCTACAACACATTAAAGACTAAAATTATACTAGATCTGACAAATCTTAGTGAAGCTAAAATGAATCAAAACAAAAGAAGAAGTTAGCTAACAAGTTAGCTAACAAAGCAATCCACTTCCTTTTGGCAATAGCCAAGACAGGAAGATAAGCAATTATAACAATGACACAAGACTCATTTAGTTATCTATTCACATCAATTTTGAGTCCAGAGTGCGTTGCATTGTATATAATTATAAACAGATATTCACACACATGCACACAGGGATAGATATATTCACATTGCCAGAGAATGGGGATATTCCGTAAGCCCGTTACTGCAGCATTCTCGCACAACTGTCAACCATCTGTTTTATTTTGTCTACCAAAGACAATGAGCAAACACTGTAGATGTTTTCCTACATTTGCACACATTTTTCTGTATTTGGGAACATTTTTCAGGATTTGTTTACTTATTTCCAAGGATTTCTGATACTGCAGGAGTTCTGCCATTTTTGTAAAGCATGTTTTACTGCACTGGAGCTGAAAACCAGTTAGTCTGACATTATGAGGATTTTAGTCTGCACTCTGTTGAGAGCAGAGTGCTAATTCAATCCATCCAATTTGGGATCTGCTGGTGGTGGGCTTACTCTGTGTTTATCTGATTGACCTTAGGGCTCAACTGTGTAATAATCTTTCCTCCTGCTGGTATAAAAGCCATACATTAGTATGAGACTTTGATCACTGATTCAGAACTGTGCCTGGTTTGGGCATGTGTGATGACAAGACTTTTGGTTTACATCTAAAGCCATCCATGAACCTACAAAGCTGATACAGGTATATTTTTTTTTTGCACTTGCTCTAACCATTTCAGTGCTATTTAACAGTTCTGGGCTGCATTTATTGATTTTATTGAATTTTTCACTGTTTTTCAGCAAGAACATGTTGAAGACATGCCATCTGATTGCTACTGTACTTCTCTTAAGTTGTTTTAAAAGTATCCTGATATTTTCAAATCTCCTCTGATACTGCAAAAGCTGTTCTGAATTTGATAAATTTCTCCTGAGTTTGCCAAAATAAGTTTTGTAAGGTTTTTCTGTGTTTGTAGAAGTTTTCCTACATTTGTACACGTTTTTCTGTATTTGGGAACATTTCTCAGTATTTGTGAACTTATTTGCAAGCATTCCTGATACTGCAGGAGTTCAGTCATTTGTTGTAAAGCATTTCTTATTTCACTTCAGCTCATACCATTTTATTTTACATTAGTAGGGTTTTATTCTGCACTCTGGTGGAGGCAGAGGGCTGATTCAACACATCCAAGATAGGAACTGCTGGTGGAAGGCTTATTGTGTGTTTATTTGATTGACCTAAAGGCTTAAATGTGTAAAAGTCATTCATCCTGCTGTTACCCCTGTCCTGTATATATGCAAACTTCTCCAGTTTAAAATCCACTATAGGAAACACTCTCCATAGTTGCCCACTGTTCATAGCTGCTCAAAGTGCTGTTGGTTTGCGCAAAGGGCAGCACTACTGCAGGTCATCCTATAGTATACTACTAAGCACTCTCACTTAGACCTTTAAGTGACTCTTCCCTACTCCTTCACATCAACTAAGGATCTGGTATGATGGAAAGGCACTTTCCTATCATCTCTGCTTCTGGCGTAGAAGATATGGGCATCCTGAGTCAGTATAGTAACTGCCTCATGTTCATCGACAACCACTTAATTTTTGAACAGACTAAAACAGTATGTGAGAGATAAAGATACACAATGTCATTGGAGACAAAGCTCTCACATGCACATGTGAAAAATGCAAAACAGGTTGTTTCCTTTACACCCAAAACACTCACTACAAACACTATGTAACAAACACATAGACCCACATATGCAGAGGTACACCCACATATGCAGAGGTACTCACATGTAATCTACCCAAACCTCTAAGACCTCCAAAAAGCATCTCTCAGTGGCCCCATGCATACTCAAAAAAGACAGCACCTCAAACAGCACGCAACTCTGAAAATCATAGCAGCACTGCTTCTAAGCCTATAAGGCAACACAGCACACAGCCAAATACTGCAGTTATTTGGGATTCCATTGTAAGACATACTGATGTCTCCCTTACCAGGCTAAACAAGGAGATCACAGTGAGCTGTCTGTCTGTAACCAGGATCTGCCAGATCACAGTTGCACTTACGTCAGACATAACCCACTGTACTATATGAAGACATGTGATGGAGCTCTCTGAATAAGTTTTCCAGGCAGGTATGAATCTATCCTCGAGTAACATCCTACCTACTATATGAAGAGAAACATGATGAAGCTCTCTGAATGTAACACAGGCGGCTTATGAATTTAGTCTTTAACAGTATCCTACCTTGATGATGCCACTGTACCAGCAAAAAATTATTGACTTCAACAATTGGCTTAGCTTCTGATGTCACAACGAGGGGATTCAATATCTAGCAGCCTGGGGAGACATGCTTAACAAACCACAATGCTTTGCCAGACATGGTTTGCACTTGTCACCACTTGGCTTCTTGATACCAGCAAAAAAAGTTCTCTCTCCCCATAGTGCCTTATTAGGCCATGCCGAGTTTTCAAACTATCCAAAATAACACAAATCACTCACAACCACCTAAAGGTACTGCTGTGCAGTGCTATGAGTTTAAATAAAAAAACTGCACTCCCGGTAAGGACTCCTCAGCCAAAAGAATGCAAACATATGTGCAGTCACGGAAACATGGTTCAGAACCATGGCGACCACCCCGGCTATCAAAAGCATTAACAATGCCTATCATACATTCCAATCCCACTCAGCTCAGGATAAAGCAAAGAGAGGAAATGTGTTAGTGATCATCAATGACAAGTACACCACTAGACTGGTCCAACAGCATGACTCGCTGCTTCATGCCCAACTAACCAAAGGGGCGACCCCCTATCATAACCTTGCTAGCTACAAATCCCATAACATGAGTCTGGAAAACCAAATCTCCACCTAAACCTACTGGAATCTCTTATCATTAAGCCTAATACCATACTTATGGATGACTTCAACTACCCCTCTATAAACTAGGAGCATAATTCATTTGCTTAGAGGTTTTTGGACTGCATCAATGCAAACACCCTGGCGCAACTAGTTAGCTCCCCATTTAGAGGTCCTCTCCAAGCACTGGTCCAGACCCAATTTGGCTTTGTCAAAGGAGGTCTTGCCTGCTCAAGTCACCAGGACCATGGATGAGGGTGAAATAGTAGACTCCATTTATACAGATCTGGCCAAAGCTTTCAACAAAATTCCCCACTCGGGAATCATAGATAAACTTACTGAACTCGATATAAACCCCTTCATCTTCAGGTGGATAGTTAACTGGCTCACTGACAGGACACATGTTGGCCAGATAGGCCAATCCACTTCCAGTAAGAAACCTATTACTACCAGTGTCCCACAGGGATCAGTGTTGGGACCCTTCCTGTTTGTTATATACTTCTATGAAGTGAAGGGCAATGTTGGAGACCTCTCGCTTAACATGTTTGCTGATGACTGTAAGCTGGGAACAATCATTGAATCTACAAATTATGTTAACATCCTTCAAAATGATAAGGAACTGGTGTCAAAACCATGGTCTGAAACTAAATGCTAAAAAATAAATAATCATACCCTTCAGTAAAGCAGATATCCTTGCAAATTATAATATTCATAGCACACCCCTAAAAGTAGACTCATTGGTGAGGGACCTAGGAAAAAGAGATAGTTACCTAAACACTGGCCACCAGGTAGCTAGGGTAGTGAGGAAATCCTTCTGTGTGGCTCAATTTATAACTACAGGCATGACATCAAAGTCAAAGTAAGTCATAGTGCCATTGTACTTGGCCTTCATTAGGCCCATAATCAAGTACAGTGCTCCCTTCTTCATGTACATAACCAGGCACTTACACTGTCTGCAGTGGACAAATAGGTTTCTCACTAAAAAAATGCAAAGCATAAGACACATGCCTTATGCAGACTGACCAAAGGCCCTATCCCTTTACATCATCTCATATAATTTATTGACAGGTGGCTTATGCCTGACCTACAAGGTATTCTCTGATCCAGCCCTGATGAAAATGTTACATATGCACAAGAAAAATTATACAAGGGTTGCACATTCCATGGACCTGAACCTTACATTTGTGACTCTAACAAAACATGCTGGAGAGACAGATTACCAAAAAAAAAATTATCCCAAAGGTTACCTCATCTATGGAAGAAATTTCCCATCTTCATAAAGCAAAACCTGTCCTTCACTCTCTTCAAAAAGAATTTGGATAAAAAGGATGGGAACTGTAAATTCCATATTTAAATTATAAATTGAAAATTCTCCAAGTATAATCTCCTTCATATTGTACAGAATATACTGTGTGTCATGATTGTTTATATTAAATGTCCTCAACAATTATCCATGTACATATTGTGCAAGTTCTACTGTCATTTATTTTCACTGCATAATGACATTGTAGTCTGCATATTTCTGTCATTAAGAAATGTTATTTATATTTCTGTGGTTTCTTATTACTGTAAATCGTATCCTGTTGTATAATAATGTTTGTTTAGTTGTTTGCTGTAGTAATTTTTAATTTGTTACTGGAGCTTTTCTCCCTGGGCCTCCACTGAAAATGGGTTATTCTGACACAGTGGACTTTCCCAGTCAACAAATGTCAATAAATTAATCAATAATAAATAAATAAAATTCACTCCCAAGGCACTGCCCATGTCCCTTTTGGACAGAAACAGTCTATAAAATAATTCACAGCTCCAACACCCAAAGACCCACTACCCTGATACTACGCTATCACATAACTGGGGACTTAATATATAATATTTTCATATCCTGGGCATTATTGACTAGGCTTGTAAAGGTTCTTGTGCCATTAGCCCAGTAATTACCTATGCACCTTTCAACCTATCAATCACAGTCAACTAAAATAAGGGAACTGATGTGTATGTCTGTGTGTGTGTGTGTGTGTGTGTGTGTGTGTGTGTGTGTGTGTGTGTGTGTGTGTGTGTGTGTGCGTGCGTGCGTGCGTGCGTGCGTGCGTGTGTGTGTGTGTGTGTGTGTGTGTGTGTGTGTGTGTGTTAAGATTGTTTTCCAGGTCTCCAGTCCTACACACAAAAATGAAACAATTTAATCATATCTTAGTATTACAAACAAACAAAACATGGAAGAAGTCCTAGCAATCACCTTGAGGTAGTCTCTTATCAAGTCAGTCTCACCTCTTTTAATACTAACAGCGCTGTTAATACAATATGCTTTTTATCTGCTGACTTTTCTTCTAGCTTGACAGCTATTTTATATTAGATGGCTATAGACTGTTTTCAAAAACTGTGCAAGTCTTGATCTCAGCAGGGAATAATATGTCAAACTATATCCAAACCAGAACTAAATTATTTGCCATTCTGAAGTGAAATGGTCCCAGTGCGCTTAGTTTGTATACCAACCTCTGTTCATTGTTAATATGCTAAAATAATATGCATATCATTTAACTTCTGCTTTGCCTGCTGTCCTAAAATGTAATCATCTGTCCACTTACAGACTGTGATTACAGTCACCACTGCACAAAGTGGTGGTTTGAGTTGCAGAATAGGGCACGGATAGCTGCTATTTGATCTGTTGTTCCTTTCAGCACCCTGGATTGCAATGTTTTAGTCTTTCTCAAGGCACAAATCATAGAGTTGCCAAATATGTAAATATATGGGACCTTGTAGGTTGCAGAGTTTATTCTACAGTCTGAAAAGTTGCAGAGTCCTCTGAAAATACTGATCAAAGTGTTCATGAAAGGCTTTCTGCTCTGTTTCATGTAAGGTTTAAGGTACTTCTAACCGCCTCCCTGACATTTCTTCACAGTTCTTTGTCTATTAGTTCACTAATTCTCAGAGTTTCCCTTAAGGTTGTCCCTGCTTGCGTCCTGCAGTTATCTGTGTTCACCACCCAATATTCCTTCTACATAACTTAAACAAGTCTTGTAACATCCCTTTTCTCTTATGCCCCAGTTAAAAACTTTGCTTGGATCAGTGAATCTTTATGTTTTGCTCCTTTAGTCTCTGAAGCAAACATCTGCCCTCTAATTTCCATGTGTTTTACTTCCTGTTACTCTGGCTGTTAAAACAAACCCAGGCATATTACTTAATACAAATGTTAAGGCCTTTGAATCAAATCTACAACTTGCAGTGATTTTAAAGTCAGTTAAAAGACAGGTAAAATTTTGTAACATTAACTTTTACCACAAGAGGTCACTCTTCCATTACTGTTTCTCTGCTTAACTTCCATCTAAATGGCTTTGATTCCAACATTGCATAGTTCAGTTTTTCCCCAGAGGAATTTCTGTCTCCAGCAACTGGCCTGCTAACTAAAGGAAAGAGAACTACTTACTAATGGCCCACAACCTTTATAACAGCTTTGCATTTTCCCCTTGTAAGATATCAGTCCTCAACACAGAAGCATACATTTATGAGTAGTGTACATGTGTGTGTGTGTGTGTGTGTGTGTGTGTGTGTGTGTGTGTGTGTGTGTGTGTGCGTTCACAAGCATGTATAAGTGTGTTTCCGTCTGTTTGTCTAACTATGAACATTTGTGTCTTTCTGTCTGCCTATCCATCTACATGTACTGACATGGTTGCTAAAGAAACAGTGCTTACTACTCACTTATCTGTTAAGAAAAGTGACCTTCTAGCTTTCTTTTGTCTTAAAGTAATAAACCTAGAAATTAAACATGAATCTGCTTCTCCAGTGAAACAAAATTATGTGCCAAAGCTGAGTAATCTGAGTGGGTGATTTACAGAATGATTTTGACAGAGACACTTCAAAATTCAGCATTTCAGGCATTCACTTTACAGAGACCGATTGCTTTGGAGTGAAATATTCAGTACCCAGAGAAGTTCAGAACAGCACACATCAGAATACAAAAGAATGAAATAAGACATGAATGTAAAATAAATAGTAGTCTAAAAGCCTGTCAGTATTTGTGTTAAATAGCCTGCATCGTTAGCATTTATGAAGATCCTCGAATTAATCCTTCCGCCCCTGCAGAGATGAATCACACAGCTCATCTTGTGCCGAACCAGCAGCTCACTGAGAGCAACTGGATACCTTACCTCTGTTTCACCGTCTTTAGCCCCTGAAACATGATCGACCTCAGTGTTTATTAAAAATAAAAAAGCCTTCAACATCCAATAAGTGAGATTATCTTTACAGTAAATCAGACATCACATCCAGGAAGAGCATACCCTTTTAAAAGACAGGAGTCAAGAGAAGATTGATTTCTTAGTGTCAGGCCATATACTCCAACGTACAACAAAGAAATACTCAATAACTTCTTGTGGTCATGCTCCCTTTCCATGCATACGAATAACTGATCTTTTCACATTCACGTCTTAGAAAACTTTTCTTTTCTTTTTTTACTTTTGCAAGCCAATAATCAAAGGTGTGAGGCAATTTCAACCCCTCAAAGCTATGAGATGCAGAAAGGGAGGTAGGTAATTATTGACCTATTGAAGGAAGATTCATTTCTGTTGAGTGCCTCAAAGCAGGGAACAGACAACAAATTGATCAGAAACAGGGCATGTACGATATTTCTGCTGGGATGGAGTTTCATCAAGAAACCCTAAGCTTTCATCAATTGTTTTTTTTTTTTTTAATACAGGTGTTGATTTACTTTCAGAAATGTGGAGTGTAGAAAGGACAGTCAAATCAGGGTCTTACTACAACAAATGCAAACCTAAAAAGGTATGGTTGCAATTGCATCTGCATTCACTTTAGTAGATTTCGACTTTAATAATGAAAGAATGCATTATGTCCAGTAAAAATATATGTGGTATTCAGTAGGTATTGGAAAGCATGCCCAGCTCACACATCACAATGACTGCAATATAAAAGTTTGCGATTTTCTTGTTTGCTATAACGAGTCATGATAATGTATTCACATTTAATCTGTTCTTTGTAAGAAAACAGATGCACAAGACATACAAAAGGCAGAAGACAAGGCCTTTCAATAACTCTGCAGATAAAGTGATGAATAAGCAGTTTGTGTATATAAAATCACTGCTTTTCTTCCTTATACTGATTTTATATAAAGAATTTCATGATGCAGTTTTTATTGGAAAAGAGCTCTGGTGCAGAATTTGCTTTGGAGTACTTTTGAACACTGCTAGTAAGGCATCTTTTTATCTTGTCTTTTTTTCATATGCAGGTGATAGTAACAAATGAAGTTCTTTGTAAGGCGATTTAATTTCTGCTCGCAAATTATGTGATGCTTATCAAGCCACTTACCAAGACAGTGCTACTAGGTCACTTCTGACAAGGGACAATTGTGTCCAGTGGGACTACCCAGTTAACAAGTAAAAAAAATACCCTGAGCTGAGCACCATTATGTTGTGCCAGTCAAAAGAACATGTATAGTACACATGAACGGTAGTAGACATAACTTTCAAAGGCATCTGAAAACAAGCCCAGGTCTGTTAGGCACAGTACATTCATTTCTACTTCATTGATGTAACTAGACACTAGTTGCTGGCCTCCAAAATTCAAACAACCGTAATTATGTCATACCAGAATAAACAGATTTAATATGGATGTTCACATCTCATTAAGGTGAGACATGAAACATCTCTTCAAAAACTACTAAACCTACAGAAAATGAAATCCCAAAAAATCACTGTAAGACTGCCAAATAGACACATAATAATTTTTCAGTGGGTGAGACCTCCTGATTCCCCCCACCATCACCACTGTAGGGGGTTCTACCACCACACCCCTGATCTCTCTATATACTAACTCTGATGTTACACAGACTCCGACAAAAAGAAAAGATAAAAAAATGACATACAATTCCTCTCCCTCTTCTCCAACTCCAGTAACCTAAAAACAAAGCACAGCATATGTAACAAACCAAACTCTGACATACTCAAATGTCACTGAAATCAACTTGCAGTCTTTCATCTGCAATGAGTTGTAACACAGTAGCAAACCACATGATTAGCTGTATTGTATCCATTTAACCTATGAAATGTTTGGGCACCTGCCTTTTCCCCACTCCACACCCACATCATTCTGTATTCCATTCATGCCAAACTCACTTTATTTAAAAAAAAAATCAACTTTACTAAATGTTTGCATTTTACACAATGCGGTGGTGGTGCTGTGGTAGCGTTGTCGCCTCACAGTAAGACGTTGTCCTGTTCGATTCTCAGCTAGAGCATCTTCTGTGCGGAGACATGCGTGAATGGGCGTACCTTCATTGAAGGTTGTGCGTCAGGGCCGGCAACTCGGCATGTAAAAATCTACTGCCAATCATTAGCAGACTGGAGTTCCGCTGTGGCAACCCCTAACTGGGAAAAGCCGAAAGACACAACAACACATGCATTGACAGAACAGAAAACAAACAATAGCAGCATTTTTCATTATTATAGGTTCATAGGTAAGTACTAGGCTAGCTGCTCCTGCAGACCATTTTAAGCTTAGCCAGTTTCCCTTTTTGTGCTCAGAATAAACTATCCCATTTGGTTATAGACTGGCCTTATCCATCCCATGGTAAATATTTATTTGAGGGGACCCCTGCATGGGATAAAGCATTCAGGACCTACCTCTGCCCATTAGTAGTACAAGCGGCAGTCCTGGGTTAAATTTTCTGTTTCCCGTCCATAGATTTAAGTTGCACTTCAAAATGGACAGGGATCAACTTTGTTTTATGTGGATGGGGGGGGGGGGGTCTGTTCCACAGCAGTGCTATCTTCTGAAAAATATACAGTCTCTCCAAGCCATTTTGTTGATGTTGCAAAGGAGATTTAGATCCCTTGACTGAGTATTTCTGATGCCATCTGACTTGCTAATGTGCAGTAAATCCATCAGTAATTCCTCAGAGAATGCATTGTATGCCTGCCACAGGTCACCTATAGCAGTGTATAGGATACAGAGTATAGTGACAGGGCTTTGAGTTAGTCCATATAGGACATATTGTTTAGGCCTTGTATCCTTTTAGTAAGATATCTCTGTGGGCATTTCAGCTGTTACATGTGTCTGGATAGACAGCTGCTAAAAAGGGTACTGTATTCAATGACTGGCCTAATGAGGACTGAGTAAAGGGAGACAATGACTTCCCTAGATCTAGACACAACCCCTTCTGAGATATTCCCTGGCAGATGTGAGAGGCAGGCTGGTAAAGCTCATGCAGATTTCTTTGTACATTTCTACTTCATCCAGAGGAAGAAAAATACTTCCTAAGGAAGTGTCCAGAAGACATCCCAGAAAAAAAATATTTTGTGGGAAGGAGTGACAGATGACCACATGACACAAAAGCAAACCCAATAACATTAATTCAGCAGTGGTTCACCTTTAAGATTGCTAAAAAAAAATAAAACTACTTAACCAAGTGATTTCAGTAGAATAAAAACAATACTTCCCGATAATTGTAAATATGCTGCCACAACTGCCAAACTCACACAAAAAATAAATTATACTTGCAATTGCAGAATTCGCAAGGCTGCTGCAAGATAGCTGCAGTTATGGCACATTCCCTGGCAGTGCTTTGACTCTGCATCTGTATCTTTGATCTCCTCACTGACCCTGGAGAGATTAAGTCTGATTTGGGTCTGGTAGATCCAGTGAACAAGGAGAGGAACAGGCGGTACTTTATGGTCAATTTCCAGGAAACAAAGCATAAACATACCATACTTGTATATCTTATGTGGACAGCTTTTCCCCCACACTCCCTCACTTAAAAACTAATTTATAAACACATTCACCCTACCATGAGTGCACAGCATATGAATTAAATGTGCTATAGTCAGCCAAAGCAGGTTTGACTATTGCAGAAGTCAGCTATTGATTAGACTGGTTATGAAGCCTCACACACATAAAGTAAATGAAACTAAATGAACATTCAGTAAACTGCCAGTAACCATAGGCATGAATGTGAGCACGCGCACATGCACACACACACACACACACACACACACACACACACACACACATATATATATATATATATATATGTACATGCACAAACACACACATGATATATATAAATATGTGTGTGTGTGTGTGTGTGTGTGTGTGTGTGTGTGTGTGTGTGTGTGTGGAGATTATATACCTGTCAATGGAAATGCAAAAATGTAATTTCTGATGTTTTATTGTTTTAGATTTTTTTTTATTCGAGATTCCAAAACTTCGTTGTTCTGAGCTTTAGTATTTAGAGCTTCGAAGTTGTGGAATTTCGAAATTAAAAAGTGAACCCATATATATATATATATACATATATATATATATATATATATATATATATATATATATATATATACATAGAGAGAGAGAGATATGTGTGCGTGTGTTTGTGTGAAGAAATTGGACACTGTTATCTGTGCTAGCATGTCTGGCTGATGTTTTGTATATAATTTCAGATTAACCTGTGTATTATATGCCAGCATGAGTAGTTATGACAGTGTAAATAAGTTCTTAAATGCTGATTAATACACTGTTTATGCAGGATGTTCTAACTGTGCATGTTTATGCAGGAGATTCTAAATGCAGACTGTCTCAGAGTCAGCTGATCTCCAGATTATGTTATCAGAATGTTTTCAGTCGACTGCCAGAGACTGAAAGACAGGAAGGAGATTTAATAAACAGCTGTTTGTTGATTTTCAAAATGTGAAATGAAAATAAAAACTGCAACAGTTGAGACAGTTAACCTAGTTTATAAAAGAGCCTGCTGAAGACAGATGAGTTCATAGTTGAGTTCACGGTTATGTTCAGTTCAGCTGAGTTTGTTGAGTTGAGTTCACAGTTCACAGCTGTGTTGTTGTATTGTGCAGTGGAATAGTTGAAGACAAAGGAATCACCAAGAACTGTAAGCCTGTCTTTGCTCTGCTGTAATATTTAGTTTAGATCAGGGATAGTGTTCTTTAGTCAGAAAGGAAATTGTAATTAATTAGTTAGAGTTTATCTAAATGTTGGATTTTTATCCTTCAGTATTAATTTCATTTTCATGGTGTTTGAATTCTGTTTAGCTACTGAAATTACTGTTTTATATTTTAATCATTTTGCTCATTATTAAATATTTTTATTACCTTACATTGTGGATGCTCAATAAGTGTATTCTTTAGTGATTTGAAAGTCCTTATACCTGCTTTGATAAGTCACAGGTCACTCTGAAAGCCTGGTTGCTTTAGGTAATTGTCTACCATTTGCTTTGATATATAATTTTAATAACTGGATACCTCTTTGAAAGGGCAGCCTGTTCTGAAGAAGTCTTTGGTAAAGACAAAAGAGTTTGACTGCAATGGGTCTGCTTTCACTGTCAATAAATTGGATTTGTGGTTTGGACTTTGGTTTGTGTGGTTCCTGGGCCTCTACCTTCACTACTTGTGATGGCAGCCTGTTACCGTATTATTTTGGGGGAAGAGACGTAGGTGGAAATCTGTGTCAGGCTTTCCCAGAATTGTTTGGATGTGTGAGATTTAATTTAAGAGTGAGCATATCAGATGTCTTAAATTGGGACACATTACTCTGGAGCGTGTAATAAGGAGTTACATTATATGTGGACAGAAGCATAAAGTCCAGCCCCAAGTTATAGAGCATGTTTCTGTTGTGCTCTTAGGGGAAATAGTGAAATATTATTCCTGTTTAAGTGATGGTCTCACCTTGAAGTTCCTTAGTTACAGACCCAGGATAGCAACCGGACGTCACAATATATATATATATAAACTGAGTTTATAATGAAGAATTGCTGGTGTGTTCAACTGAAACTCAAAACATCTAGCAAATTCATCTGTGTTTACCATTAATCACCACTAAAATCATTCAAAAAAATAATCGCAAATGTTAACCAATATATTGCATTTGCAAGTAACAAAAGTAAAACAAAAGCCACCTTTTTAAGTTGAGGGCTTTGCCCCTACACCCATAGAAAATAGATATACTAATTCAAGGGTCACACAATCTCAAAGAAAGGGCAAAATTCCCTGAATTATATAATGGTCAATATAGTGAACTTATACCACTGTAACAGTGATGAAAAGCACCAGAGGTTCTGCAAGCAATAAAATGCTTGCAGCAATAACTCGTATAACACTCATACACACACACACGCACACACACACACACACACACACACACACACACACACACACACACACACACTATAGCCATACATTTATGCATATCTAAACTATATAGATTATATATATATATATATATATATATATATATATATATATATATATAATATCTATCTATAAATATATATATATATATATATATATATATATATATATATATAGTTATAGATATATATATATATATATATATGTATGTATATATACATATATATATATATATATATATATATATATATATATATATATATGTAGATATATAAAGACTTTAAATATATATATATATATATCATCTATACTTAATATATATAGTAAATCCAATGAACAGAGAGCAAGTTAAAGATGCGCTGCAAAATATGTAGAAACAGATAAAGTAACAAAATGCAGTGGTCAGCACGGCTTGGAGCATTAAACTTACACTTTTATTTAAAATCAAATAAAAATGATGAGTGCTTTCAGACTATTCACAAGTCCTTTTCAGATCTAATCAATAAAATTGTTGCCTCTCTTTATATAAATGAAAGCCAATCCTACGGCCTTTTCCATACATGCCTTCTCATCATACCTCTCAACCTCTTAGAGCAAGAAATCTTAATAACATACACCTTATGTGAGTACAATGTGAATTCATTTTGTAATCAATGTTGCTCTGCTGTTTTTGTTTTGCTACAGAAAGAGCAGCAGTTTATGAAAAATAATTTGAATGCAACTGTCCATCTAAAGGATGTCACATAAACCGATATCTCCAACTAGTAATACATTTACCCTCCACACATCTGATCCACCCAGTTATGTCATTCATCATAAACTCTGATTCAGATTACCACACCATTACTGCTTTAAACCCACTACAAATATAATCTAATCCCCCTCTTTGATCTTACTGATCTCTATTCCCTTTCCTAACTTATTCATATCTCCACTATTTCTACTTCACATACTTTAGCTCTATTCTACTGTTTTATTCCAGTTATATAACCTGTAAATATATTTGGTTTGTTAAATCTTCTGTGTCTTTATACTGTTTGTCAGGGTGTCTATTTTTCACATAAATATAAACCGTTATTTGTATAGTGTATACTGCTTTGTTACATTATGATTTACACCTGCAGAGCCTGCAGTTCATCATTGTTTGATCAGTGTTCTATCCTGGCAAACAAATTTAAATCAACCAATCAATAAAGAAAACAATGTTATCTTCCTAATAAATAACTTTATAAATGGGTGACATTTCTTATCCCACCACTTTAATTCTTACACAAGTTAGAGAATACATAGGTATGCTAGGGTGAACCAGTTAAGGGGATCCTTTTAAGCAGTTATATCACACTCCACAATACCGAGCACAATAATTATTACAGACCATTCTTTGTATAGCTTACGTCCTAATGGGTATGGGAAGTTCATAGCACAACAATTCCAGAAATATCTGAGGACACAGAGCAAGCACGTGAGAATGGACTGCTTGGAGGAAGAAAGGTTTGCAAATGATTTTGTCAGAAGGAAGGGAAAATGTATTTGTTGTTCTTGCTTAGTAACTATTAGGGATGACACTTCTTTAAGTCATCCTCTTTCAACTTGGATGCATTGGTTAAGGACTAACAGATATTATTATATAGGCATGTCACATGACTCTTAAGACCATGCATTTTGTTGATATTGTTGTAACCAGCTATAATTAGCTAACGCTTTTCATTCATTGCAGCTATCTGGTATGGCAGAAGGCATTATAGTGCTGATGTGGAATTTCAGCCATTACACAAATATGTGTGCATGTGAAAATCCACTTAAAGGTGGGACAGCCTGTCATGGCCATCTAAGAGACTAATTAAATTTGTCTGTTGCTACCCTGCTCCTTTTTTTACTGCATGATTTTCTTTCTCTATACTACTATGTATTAAAACACCTCCCACCTCAATGGACACAATTTTAGTATTTTGTTTAGATTTATTTTCATTCTGCACACTTTTAGTATTTAACTTGGCATTTTGTTGTGAATGCAATCTTATCACACAAGCTCTGCGCCTGAGATTCAGTATCTCTTCAGGTCTAATTATAGATGGGGAGTCAGACAGTTATTCATATCCTGACATTGCACAGAAAGCAATTATGATAGCCTATATGCAAATCAGGGTGGCAAATGTTCTCACTCCATAACAGCGATAATTTAGGAATATGAATAATTATTATGCAGGTACAAGAGCAACACACTCTGCAAAACTGGACAGCAACTGTCTTCTCTTCCATGCACTTATATGGCTTTAGAATTACACGAACTGCAGTTCCAGCATGTGACTAAGCAGAGTTAAATTTTAAATGCACTGCCTTTGAGCTACCCTTGCTATTTTGTGTCATTCCAATAAGTGGAAGTCCTTTCTTCAAATTCATTGAAGGTTCTGCAGCAGAAAACTGAGATCCCACGGGATGAGAGGAACATTAGGGAATTTCACAGTATGTACCCAGCAGACCACCTGATGACAGACAAAAGGTACCTAATTTCTCCTACAATCCTGGGCTCACAAAGATTTTACAAGTCCTAATATTTTACATATCACTGTTTAATGCTAGTAGAAAAATATTTTGAGGATAAGTTTAAACTGCAGATTCATAGCAATACTTTACAAAATGGTACAGAGACATGCAATATGGTATCTTTGTATGATGGAAGTCTCACACACATAATAACATATAAAATAACTTGGTCAACAAAGGAAGGGACTTTGCAAAAAAAAAGGTGTGTGTGTGTGTGTGTGTATGTGTGTGTGTGTGTGTGTGTGTGTGTGTGTGTGTGTGTGTGTGTGTGTGTGTGTGTGCGTGTGCGCGCGTGTGTGTGTGTGTGTGTGTGTGTGTGTGTGTGTGTGTGTGTGTGTGTGTGTGTGCGCGGTATTTGACTGTTTTAAACATCTTCATTTTAACTTTGGTACCATCTTTTGTGTTATGATTTCTTTCACTACAAAAGCAAGTTTCTTCACTACCAGCAGTTGATGTTTTTAAAATGACAGCTATAAGCCTTACTCTACTTAGGCAGATTGATAACTGTCAGTTTAATGCTTTTTTTTAATCTGGCATTCTAAGTATCATGTTCAGAGTTACAACTGTTAGTGCCTAGGGTCCCAGGGACATTTTGTGATACTTTACCTTCTGCTTCTGTACTATTAATGAATTCAGCTGCTGCACTGGGACCACATGTTCCACCATGGCCCAGAAACACTAGAAAAGAATATTATACACAACAGAGGCATCTTGGGCACCAGTACCAAATGAAACTTAGACCTAAGTGAACTTACTTGCACTGTAAATAAATCTGAGTTTCAAGTAGCTGTGCATAAGTTGCAAGCAAATAAGCAGGTGCATACCAGTGTATATGGGTCGTCCGCCAGTTTTCACATTTCAGTAAACACGAATTATACTTTTCTGCACAACTGATCTCACTGAATGTGACTGAACTGCAAGGATCAAAGGGAACCTGAGGGCTAAATATGTATGCATCACAATTACCAATGGACTAGAAAAAGTGACAACTGATCCAGATACCAGCTTTATTTACCCATGTGAACTCAAAGGTTATCTAGGGATCTCAGATCCCAGCTATGCACAAGAACTGTCATATCTGGAAATTGGAGGATAAAACTTATTTCTGGAAATGTATTCAGATTATAAGGAAAATGTAATAATCTTCAGTTGCTAGTCCCTGTTTTCTTCATTATCCAAGATACTTCGATGACGAAGCGAATGAAACAGTCGTGGAAACCCGATTGTGCCAAAGCCGGAAGTCCAGTGAAAAGTTTTGGGTAATTCAATGAGCACTATGAAATCATAGTAATCAGTCACTTTAATAATATACATACAAATCAATATGGCAGAAAAATCCAATCTTATCAGTTCTGCATAAATTATCAAAAAGCATATAAATTGTAACCGCAACACTACAAGATAAAGTACTCCGATTACATTAAAAGTACTGGCATTTTCTCTATTCCATCAGAAGCCGGCAGAATTCACTAGCTCAGATGCCTGTTTCGCTCATCAGCAGCCACGTAATAAGTTAATGTAGTGCCATCGTGTTAAGTCGACATAGCCCAAAATGAAACAGATCATCCTTGACACTTTCCCTAATCAGTGATTCTGACCAAAGCGTCTTTACCGTGGAAACTGCAACTGACTGTAGCACATTTTTAACCTTCAAAATGAGTGAAGTAAGAAACATATCACAGGTTGCACATTTCAGATCACTTGGAACTTTTATCCCTTATGATAGAAAGGAATGATTTACAATCATGGACTGAAAAGGCCTGGCTCCCATTTCCTCATTAAAAAAAGAAAAGTAATCAAAATGCAAAAACATTGATCGATGCAAGCATTTTGAAAATAATCCACACAATAAAAAAATAAGACCAAAAAAAAAAAAGATTGCAAAAGAAAACAGTTTCCTTTTGTGTTGCAATCACCAAATTTCTACCACAAATTCAGAGGTAATTTGACTGAATGGATGCAGTGTTTTTTCAAAGGTAAGGTTCAGGGCTAAGGGCAGGAGCAGGACTAGATTATGGTTAGCAGACATTAGCAAGATGGTGCAGTAACACAGTAACACTACCGCTAAACAACACTGCCCAGACACACACACACACACACACACACACACACACACACACACACACACACACACACACACACACACACACACACACACACGCACTAAATGTATCCCCTTTCTTAACCTTTAGTCTAATCCTAGCTCACCTACATTCGTACAAATGTTTAGATCCCCTACTGCCAAAACCTTCAGTATAAATAAAAGTTCCTTCATTAACTTCCCAAATCTAAACTACCTTATGTGCATGCATTTGATGAATGGAGCAGTCATCTGCATTTCACAGTCATTCATTCCATCAATGAGAAACTGATTTGACAGAGTAATACTCACATATTGGCTTATTGTCATGTTACTTAAGACCAGAATATCACTGACCAGAATCTCGAGACAAAGATATAGAAAGATTAACATTTTGATACTCATAGTATCAAACTCTTACAGTAGCTCACCTGCAGGACCAACGTAAGTGCTCGTTCCTGGATCTGCAGCAGAAGAAACTTTTGATATTTAGCATTTTTCATCCTTTTAGGCTTCCACATTTTAGTCTTTTTGTATGTCACAAGATTCTAATCAGCAATATTATGGTCTTCAGTACCATGACAGTACCCAATATCTTTTTATCTACCTTTTTATCTACCTATCTCTATCTGTCTGCTTGTCTGTCTATCTATCTATCTATCTATCTATCTATCTATCTATCTATCTATCTATCTATCTATCTATCTATCTATACCAATAATTGAAATAAAGTGCAACACACCTACTTTATAATCATATGCCCTGTGCTGCAAACACTGGGATTACTATGCACAGCTTATATCCTGATGCTTTCAGAGGAGTGCCCTACGCCAGTGGATCACCAACCAACAACACTGAATTTGCCTAAACCTTCTTAAAGGATGCTTTACTAAACATGTGGTGGTATATTATACTTTATGCCAAGTAAAGTCTCATGATCACTGTCATCATGGGTTACCCCCCCCCCACTATATGTGCACAAGCACACACACACACACACACACACACACACACACACACACACACACACACACACACACACACACACACGTCTACCTTTCAATGACAATGATTCAGTTAGTGTGTCTCTTAAAACAAAAGGTGCCACAATACCATTTCATTTTTGGAAGAATTGCACCAACCTCCTGCAAAGACTTGGTTTTGTTATCATTCTTTAAAAGACAGAAATGAAAAAACACATATTTTATAGAAATTTTCTCAGTATTGAAAATTTATCGGCAAACACCAAACAACAGTTGTGCATACTGTTGTTAGTCCTGAAGCTTACTGTGTATCAGATTAGCAATATGGCGGCCAGAAATTACCTTTATGTGAATCAGACACCATTACTGGCTGGATTCTCATGCTTCAGCCTTGAAAGATCAGCTTAGTATGTACCTCAACCATGCCCATTGCATGCTACACTGCTGTGAGGGAGAATAACGTCCCATATATTTTATCACCATCAGGAAATGGAATGCCTTGTTGGAAATACTGTTGGCAGACCTTACTGAGTACTAACAGGACCTCTCTCGGTCCTTGATGTGGGAGGATGGTGCACTATCCCTTTTGGTAAATAATTTTGACAGAAAGTCATTGCCAGTCAGAAGATGCAGAGACAGGGTGTTATATTTTGCATGGGACACAAATTAGAGACATTAGCCATACCTATTGTTATAAATGTGGTACCAGGCTAAAACAATCAGTTTTATGCATAAGTGTGATCGTGGAAAATAAATTATGAATACTTATGTGTGCCAGTGCACAGTGTAGAGAAGACTGTGATTTTTTTTTCTTTAAGGCTCCACCATGACAGACCAGAATGTTTTTTGTTACTGCATACACACTGCTAAATGGATATCAAACCAAGCCAGTCTTCCATATTCTTAGAACAGGGACAAAAAGAATCCTGCAAAAGTTATATAAATCTAATCCGGGTCCTTCTGATATCATCTAATGACCTTTCATTCCCTGTGCCATTTTAGCAAAGTAAAACTCTTATTGTTGTCCATTTGGTATCATATATCTCTACTGTTAGTTCTGATGACATTTCAGCAGAGTGTTGAAGCCCCTGAAAAATCTTTCAGACGAACAATATAGTCTTAAATATTTTTTCCTGCTTGGAAAAGACACTAATTCTTCACTGAGCACAACAAACTGTACTTCAGGGTCCTAAGAATGGCTACTGGGTATACCATCAGATCAGTGACCTGCTTGATAAATTGACTTAGTTGTGAAATGAGGTGGTCTACAACTGCAGAAAATGAATGCTCTTATAGCACTACTAAATGCAAGATGAGTAATGTCCTCAGCAGGTCCTTTCTCACATTACTGCTCAGCTCCTTATAGCCTTACAGATCAAGTTCTTGGTGCCTGCATTCTTCATAGTGAACAAAAGCTGATGTATAACTACTGTGTACTTCCAATGCACTTCAGATGTCCACAGACAGGTGTTTGTATACACAAGGAAATAATAAACCATAAAAAATGAAATCTGCAGGTTTCAGTATTAAGCTATAACTATTGTTATATTTTATAAGCTTTAAGAGGTAGAGTAAAGTTTAAGAGTGATATGTTTCAACTGATCCTGATTCCATGCCATTACAACTAAGTCAGGTCAGCCTAGGTTGGTAGGATTTCATTTAAGAACTAATGGAGGCAAGGCTGTGGCATTCTCCTTTCTCCCCCGGACTCTCAACATTATTTTTGCAGTTTACTGTTGTAAAGGTGTTTCTGTTTGCTCACTTGCAGGTTCACATAAGTTATCAAGATTGTAACTTAACTTCCACAGACATAGTTCTAGGAAGTATACAAACTGTGACTTGAGACTAATGCCATTCCCCAGTAGTACTGATACCTGCCGTGGTGGGTTTCTGCATTTAACAGTGGCCATAAGTCACTGAGGGGAACACGGAGTTAAGTTTTTCAGGGACTGCCATTTCATTTATGGTGGGTGAGCTTATTCTGAGAAAAGGTGCAGGTCACACAGTCTGGAAGATGGGGAAGAGAACATGACAGTACAATGGTCAGACTTTTATCTGGATATGACTTGGTGAGACCAGAGCAAGTCAGGTGACTATCAGTAATACACTGCACTGACATGGGGAAGCCCTGGGGATACAGTAGCCAATGATGGTGTCTAATAAAACCACCATAAGATAAAATATATATAAATATAACAAAATGCATGGCAATACCTTGTGAGTGTGGTCATCTATCCTATTGCTACTGTACGTCTTTACCTATTAGAGTGGCTACATCCCTTTTTAGCCACTGAACCAACAAAGGTTTGCCATTTTAGATAGAAGTTAGGGCATGGGTTAACAGATAGGTGGGGTGTTGTTAACATTAAGACTCTGAATGTTATTCAATAAATTAATTCTTTATTTTTTACTTAACTGCCTTGTATAGGTATCTTTCATATGACATGGTGCAGGCCTGGATCCATCCTCCCATACCGTCTTAAGAGACTTCCTGCTGTGTGCTATTTCAGAAGGCATGTACCTCAGTAGTTATACCAAAATCCTACACACAGCGGAAACTACTAAAACACCACCAAATGTGAGCACACAAGAAAGAGCTAGAAGAAAGCCAACAGTAACACCAGTTTAAGGAAAAGAAGCATGACAGTTTAGCAATTTCATCATATAAATGTCAGACTTTTTCAGAATATAAAACCTAAATACTCAGAATGCATTTGTATATTCCAGAAATGTCCATGTGATGTTCAAAATCTAATCGGAAGTCCCCATTAATTATGCATTTGATCAGTAAATTAATTAATACAGTCATACCATATTCCAATCATATCTACAATCAACTTCATATTCCAAATACTATACTGCTTTTAAATTTTAAATCTACATAATACTTAAAATTATAATCTCTCTCTCTCTCTCTATATATATATATACATATATACATATATATATATATATATATATATATATATATATATATATATATATATATATATATATATATATATATATATTTGTGTATAGGGGTCTACTGCTCTACATCGAAAATACACTTCTTCGAAACAGAGCAGTAGACCCTACACTTCAGCAAAAGTCCACTTAAATGAAAGTGCACTTTCGCTGATGTCTAGTTCCCTGGTCTACCCAAAAAAAAAAAAAAAAAAAAACACTAAAACATGTTTTTGAATGGGTCAAGCCCCCCTGCACCCCCGCCAAATGGGGATCTGTGCCCTTCACATCCCCCCCACTTAAATATACCAACTCCGACATCGCACTACAGCGGGGAAAAAGGAATATTCCCATTCCGCACTGTAGTGTGACTGCTGAAGTCAATGTTCGAAGTTTCACTACTTCGAACAAGTGGACTCGGTGAAGTGGTGAATCTTCGAACATATTGACGGATCCTATATATATATATCTATATCTATATATATATATATATATATATATATATATATATATATATATATATATATATATATATATATATATATATATAGATAGATAGATATGAGTAAGTATAAATGTATATTATGCCATATATTTGAAAGTGTAAATACAATAACTACCTAAATTTCAAATGTATTTATGTAACATTTGTTTACTAGGAAAGTTTGACTGGGACAGAGCCTATTTTCAGCAGAGGTCTGGAGAGAAATGCTTCAGATGCATGTCTTTGGAATGTGGGAGGAAACCAGAGCACTTGGAAGAAACCTACATGCATGCAGGAGGGACATGTAGACTCTACACAGAAGGCACCCCAGCTGAGAATTGAAACAAATAACTTGAGGTGTTGAGGTGACAATGCTATCCGCTGCACCACTGTGCTGCCCAAATAAGGCAATGCACTTTTATATACACATCTTGCACCTCAATAGCTAACTCCTAGCCTTCTTTAGGAGTAAGTCAAAAGCAGGAATCACATCCACATTTTGCAGGAATGTAAGCAGGTATCAGAAAGTTGCTCATTTCTCCCTTCCATCGCTGACTGTCTAGAACCCAAGCTGCTAATCAGATTCAGGTTCCTAGCAACACAGATCATCAACTTGCTTTTTTATAGATGTCCCCTTCCTCAAAAAAGAAATCTGGTGCATTATTAAAAGTGTACATTTGTATTACTGTAGTTTGTTACAAAAATGCCCAAGCAATCACTGAACAACTAATTATCAAGCCAGCAACAATGTTTCTTTTTCATCTCACTATATATTAACATAAAATACAGAAGTTTCTGAAACAGAAATTATTAGAAATTATTTACTTTTTTGAGTGACTACCACTACATTTTTCCAAAAATTCTTACAGTAGATACTTCAAGAGATCGTTTTTCTAGCACCATAATATGTCCATGATTTTTGACACTGCATCTTTGTATCTAACAAACATTTAAAACTTCTTGCAGTATAAAAATGTTCTAGTGTTTCCAGAGTATAACTTTGCATACAGGCCATGAAGCTGTATTTTACTGGCTTATTTAAAACTAACGTCAGTCCTCAGTGAAACCCAGAATCATTTAAATATCTACACCTTTCAAAATTGCTACACTACAATTGTTTATATTGAAAAATAGTTCAGATACAGACTACACTAAAGATTTATATTAAACTACTGCAAGCAATGAAGTTACTATGATCCCAGTTTTAAAGTGTAATATCATTCCCTTTACTAAATGTATTAGCAAGACAAGTGTTTTTTTGTCCATTTAAAATATAACTGTTGATTTCTTATGCAATTATGGCTGGTGCCCTTAGTCAGCCTCTATAGTATGCACCAAGCTGGCATGTGGGAAATGACCAGGTGTAATTTGTAGTACCTCCTAGTGTTGCCAAACAGCAAGGAAAACAGCACAGGAATAGGTTGACAGTATAACAACATATAAACAAAAGTGAAGTCTAATGTGTGTATAATAACATGCAACTGAGTACCTCTGAAACACATGCAGCATGCTACATGTCATTATAGGAGCAAACTGCATATGCAGGATTTTATGGAGTAGCAGAAGGCAGAGACTGTAGGTGCAGATGCAACATTTTTGGCAGCACCAGTTACTGTCTACGAGAGCCGTCACTCTCACTCAGTAGTGTGGCATGGCAACATGTGGCAGAAATGAAAATGTTACCAATAGCAAATCATCTACCACCAGCTAACTGACAAGCAGGTGACTGTTTATGAGAGGGCTGTGATATTATAAAAGCATTGGCTTATATGCACTGCCCATAAGCAAGAGACTGGAGAAATATATTGACTTTCACAAAACTCTTTGCATATGTATGACCACAACAACTCCCCCTCGGAAATCACTACCTCTTTTAAATATCTTAGCATTTGTCTTGAAACTCTCCCTTAACTTCTCCCTCCACCTTGACTACACAATGTTAACTGTCTCCTTTTCTGGATACTAAAAGTTCCCTCGTTTCTTACTAAAACCTCTAGAACAGTCATAGGCAAAGACATTCTATCCTCAAAACTTGACTATGGGCCCCCAGTTATAGCCTCAGCATCAGAAACAAATTCCACATGCACCACATGCATCACATTCAATTATTAGGCACTAAAATTTGTAGATTTATTACCCAGTCTCAAAAATAAACACCAATGCAAAGCACTGAAAAAAAGAAGAATGTATCCCAATCTAACAAAGGGTTGACCTTCTTCAAGAATCCCAGCTATTCAAACTCCTGGTCAACCAGACCTTATCTTCCCTGGCAACTAAAGTAATAAAAAAACACCACTTATAAAAAACACCTCCTCTTACCCTAAATTTAGGACACATCTAACGACTCACCTCCTTTCATCAGCCAAATGTTGTTACCTTTCATTCTTATCACCTAACTTGAACTACATCGCTCTCTCTTTCTCCTACTAATAACACTCAATGTCCATCATATGGCACATGGCATTGCACCTATCTATACTTCAAAATCGTATAATCCTTTACCTAACTTAACATTCTTCCAACTACTCACAAACTCTGGCTAACATCCTTCACTCCACTCAATTATCCTATCATTCATATTTATGTAATGTAACATACAGCTGATATCAGCTTCTAAATAAGCCTTGACCTGATTTATTCTGAATAAGGTATACTACAAATGTATTTTAGCTGATAATGGTAATTTAGGTGTGAAGTTTTATTACACAGTTGTTATTTGTCACAAAATGTAATTCTGAGTTTCTTTGTATTCACAGGCTGACTGAAACTGATAACTTTTGATCCATGCTCTAACCTAGTAAACAAAATTATAAATAAAATAAACTTCCTTTATCTGTGCATTTACTATATTACCTAAAGACATAATAATGAACTGCTTCATATTTGGCTGATTGTTCCAGTTTTAGCCCATGTCTTAACATTTGTTCTGTTGCTTCAATTTACCTATTGACAGCTCTGATTGTGTGCTCTTTCCTTGGGTCAGCTGTAAAGCCAATGACATGAAGCTTATCAAAGTGAAAGCAGTGTCAGCAGACTCAAAGTAGGCCTCTAGCTACACTGTGCTTTGGTGTAATAAATACATCAATAAAACAGTACAGCTAGAAAATCAGATCAATAACACAGTGGGCTTCTTTCTGCCTGTGCTACAATTCTCTTTGTTCATTAAAGACAATGGAGAGGACATTACATATTAAGAAAACAGCAGTAGCACAGCGGTGTTACTAGTCCATTTTGCTATCTGCACTGTGTTACTGCGCCACTTAATGGAAGGTTGTTGTGTTCTCCTGTGTATGGGATGGGGGGGACACAGTAGCACAGCGGTGTTACTAGTCCATTTTGCTATCTGCACTGTGTTACTGCGCCACTTAATGGAAGGTTGTTGTGTTCTCCTGTGTATGGGATGGGGGAACACAGTAGCACAGCGGTGTTACTAGTCCATTTTGCTATCTGCACTGTGTTACTGTGCCACTTAATGGAAGGTTGTTGTGTTCTCCTGTTTATGGGATGGGGGAACACAGTAGCACAGTGATTAGGATTGGATGTCTCTACTTGGCTGTGATCTGGTGCCACTATGCTGGTTTGATGTGGAAGAACTAGAGGGCCCTGTGACAGGTATGTTGTGTATTAGGATCAGGATGTATGTGCAATCTGCTGGTAATGTGGCCTGCCTCTGGATGATGGCAGAGATCTCAGCCCATGACATGGAGTGGTGATATGAGATACTGCTACACATGCTGTGTATTCTCTTATGGCTTACCAACAAAACTGATGTCATGAACCAATGTCTCTGAGATGTAGTTGAATAGTAGCTTTTGAGCACCTCCTCTCCCCTACAGTCCATGGGATACTGAGTGGCCGTAGCAGGACATCATTCTGAGCTCAGCTGAAGTGATTCAGCTGCCATCATTCACCCCCTACTTGAAGATATGATGACACCTATGAAAACCAGAGTTACAATTGTAGTCCAGTGACTGCTGCGACAGCAGACTACCAATTACAAACAGCGGGTTGCTATCACTAAATTTTAAATTACAGGTTTGCACAGGGATAGGAACAGACTAGGTACCACTGAAATTCTATGGACAACAGGATATGCTGCTTGTACCCCAAACTACTGATAGGGACAGAAACATGTATGTATGTGGTATACATCTGGGGTGTCTGCCACATTGATGCCCACAGGGCTATACAGGGGAAGGGTAGGCTTCAGAGACAACATGGGCAGGGACCACCTTGGGTGGTCACAGGTAACAGTTGGCTAATGAGTTATGATATTACAGTTATACAATGGGAGGTATACTACAGGTGTCCCCAAACCATACATACATAGCATGACTGTTTAGGATACATAGGCTAGTACAGGAATAGGCACTCTGAGAGTACGCTCCCTTCCCACAGCTACATTGTAGATATACAATGACATACATTCCATTTAGACTGTACTCAGTACAAGGTGAAGGTAACCATAGCACAGATTAGTCTCTGCACTGAATACCTGTTCCTAGACAAGGGCTTGTATGTACAATAAACCTGTAAAATACATCTTGCACCCCATTATTGTGTGAGGCTTGGTGTTTAACATGCTGGATCATCTATTTATACCACAAATATATAGCATTTTTCATTGTAACTTAGTCAAAAGAGGCTAGAGTCCTTGTTATGTCTCTGAAGTACTTCATGTTGGTCACACACATGAGAGACAAGGTGCTTAGCTGGGTTCCACTGCATGCTGCTGATATGTTGTGCTTGAAAGCTTGT
Source organism: Protopterus annectens (assembly GCF_019279795.1). Classification (NCBI taxonomy): domain Eukaryota; kingdom Metazoa; phylum Chordata; order Ceratodontiformes; family Protopteridae; genus Protopterus; species Protopterus annectens. Next base: position 1,575,532,711 of record NC_056743.1, read on the forward strand.
GCATGTAGCATCCACGTGTTTGTATGTTTCGTTCTTAATAACAGTGCTGAACCGCACCACTTACAATGCAAAATTCACATTTTCTCAGAGAATTACAGGCTGCCACTGTGTTTTAAATGATTAGAATGATAATGGCTACTGATGTTAATATGCTGTGCAGACTGTCTGGTTGGTGAGCTAAGGAGAGCAAAATCATACAGTTTCTTTTTCTTCACAGCCAATTCAGAGAACAGATGCAGGGACCTTATGTAGATCCATTTAGGAAGGTGGATACCTGGCTCGACCTGGCCATGGTTTTCAGTGACACCATATACAACCACACTGCAGATTATGAATACATTCATAAGTATGATGGCCTGTGATGTTGCCACCCTGAATGTCTTTGGCAGTGAAAAGTAGGTGGTAGGCAGGAACACCTTGAACTATATAGTGAATATTTAGCACTAACACTGTTTTTCAAACCTTAACTTTAATATCTTTTCATTAGTCATTAAGATAATTGTTCCTAATAAAGGTTATTTTCTCTTTTAGATGCCAGAACATACCAGGTGGCCTGGGGACAACAGTTTACATGTATGTTGTAACACTGCTGCATACTGTGAGGTAATGCATGATGGTTCATTTGTGATATTATGGGCATCTTATAAGGCTTCTGCTATCTTGCATGCAAATGCAGAGCTGTGGCTTAGTTCACAATTTTAGGCTTTTGATAGCATGCATGCATGTGTGAAACTGCACTGCTGTTTGTATCTCCACTACAGAACTTTGTGTGAAAGCTGTTTTATTCCTTTTATCTTTTAGTATGGGCAGAGTGAGAGGCAAACTATGTCAGCTGCTTCAAGGGTAGCTGGGATATTTGACAAAGTGGAACAAGTTTGGTATCACCTAATAACCTGTACTATATTTACTGTACTGCAGAATATCTTCACTTATTTCATCCTTCCCTCTGTGATTCCTTCCATCAGGTCAAGATGATGTCAAACAATGACATGACAGTCAGCACTACCAGCTTCTGCCCTAACTCTGGTTGCATTTGTGGTGGAAGAGAGGGTTGGAAAATCTTTGTGGGGGGGGGACTTCTCCTGCCAGCAGATCTGCTCACTCACCCATTGCAGCCCAGCTGTCAGTGAGGTAGAAGGTGTAAGAAACAGCTGACAGTGTAATATGCCTTCCTGTGTAGGCACTACACTGCCCCTCCAAAAGTACACTACAGATGTTCTTGATAGCTGGAACTAGCTAAACATCTTGTCTGTCATGTGTGTCACCAAGATGTAGTACTTCAGAGACATAACAAGGACCCTAGCCTCATTTGACTATGTTACCATGAAAATTGCTATACACTTGTGGTATAAGCAGATGTGCCACCATTTTAAACACCAAGATGCACAGTGTCATCAGGCCACCAAAGGAAGGAGTGACTGCTACTACCAGCTACTCTAATCTTTCTTAGACATCAGATGGTCACTTTGAAATCATTCTGTGGTGATCAGCAGCCAGCATGCTGCCCACACCTGACCTAATCATAGCCAGGTGAACTCTCAAGCTATTTTGCCAAAGCCCATTCCTTATACTGTCAATCTCTTCTTCACCATTTGTCCATCCTCTGTTAGCCTCTGTCCAGCCTATGTTTCCTATTTGACTGTGCTCATCCAGCCCTATCTTTCTATACTGTTTTGTGTTTGTGTGCCTTTCTCTGTCTTTCCTTCCCTTGTTTCACCATCACCCTTCCAGTAATTATTTCTCTCCCTCTCTCTCTCCATATATACAAAACAAGGTACCTTTCCCTATAAACTGTGTCCTGCCTTTCCACACCTTCTTTTCATTTATGCTTCCCTTCCATGTCTACCTCTGCTTCCTATGTTCTCTTATTCCCTACTGCCCTATATTCCCCTTTCATGTAAGCAACAACTGTTCAGATCACTGGACAAAAAAGAAGAGGTGTTGACAGTGTACTGTAAGTTACTACTGTGTGGCACTTGTTTACACACTGTTCCATTATTAAGCTGATTCATGCTACCTGATGCCAGGTAGTCTCACAAAGGTCATGCTAGCCACTGCATTGATGCTCTGTTGCTCTACTCCACTGTGGTTTGTTTTCAGCCTGTTTAGCATTGCCTCCAAGTTCCATATCAGAGCACAGTTTGCTTCTCATATGTGCAGTTTCTCACTACTGAGACATTTTTGTATAATTAATACTACAGCACATCACCACCAAGCAATGCAAGCCTTGTTTGGGTATGGAGCGCACAGCCATGAGTTTCAGTCTGTAACATGTTTAAATTCATTCTGATTAAAATACATATTGTGGGTGCAGGGTGGTGCTGTGGTAGCGTTGTCACCTCACAGTAAGACGTTGTCCTGTTCGATTCTCAGCTAGAATGTCTTCTGTGTGGAGACATGCATGAATGGGCATACCTTCGTTGAAGGTTGTGCGTCAGGTCTGGCAACTCTGCATGTAAAAATCTACTGCCAATCATTAGCGGACCAGAGTTCAGCTGTGGCGACCCCTAACCGGGAAAAGCCGAAAGACCCAACAACAACATTGTGGGTATAACACCCGAATTTTATTTATCTTCATATCGTACACTTTAAACTTATATTTAGCCAGCAAATGGATGACATTTCTGTTCATTGTGCAAAAACTAATTCCTTCATCCTCCCAACTAAATGACTAATGTTTGACTGTCCATTTACCTAAAGTTGAATACAATTCTGGCATCCACTTGTAACATAACTAAATCATAAACTACACTTTTGTGTAAAAAATAATGCAAAAATAAATAAATGCATATAAATACAAATCAAAATCATAAACTAAATGAGGGCATCTAATAGCTGCTGATTAAGAAAAACGCATTAATTAAGGCCTACAATCTGAACCCATCTCTAGATGATACAAGTTTCAAAACATTCAGTCTGAACTTGCTTCTCATATGGTTTCACAGTGCAAAGAAACTTCATTATCAAGCATTTTAATTTAAGCTGAAAATAAAAAGGTATTACATTTTTTACCATGACTGGCATCATGAAGAAGCAAATTACTTGCTAATGTTGATTATTCCATAAGGTATATAATGAAATAGGCCATAATTTCACTGACCATTATTTTACTTTTTGTAATTGCTGTCAAAATTATTTTACCTTTGCATGATTATGTAAATAACAATTAAAAGACAAGAAAGATCCAAGCTTTCATAACGGGAATTAGAAGTCGTTTTTACTCTGTTTTGTTTGCTTCATCAGTACTTTCTTATCAGTTACTCATGCAAACTGTATTAGCATTTGTTTTTGTTCAATCTCAGTTCTGAATATGGTAACAAACCCTAGAAATGTAGCTCTTTATTTAAAGTGGAACGAGCATATAGTGGAAAACTGCACTCTCTCTTTAAATCTGTATTCTCTTTCAATGAATCTCTTGCTTGTTCTTATAATAAAATCCAAATAGCTTTGTCATGGTTTGGGACAGAATCAGACAGCTACTATGTACTGCACAGAACTAGTGTTCAGTGAAATGATGAGACAGGCCAACAACAGTGTCATGATTTCTCAGAGGTAATGCTGCTTTATACTACTATTGCTGTTGGTGTGAGTACGTGTGACAATGGTACACGAAATACTGCCTCTGTATCAACTTAGTAGTGGGTGCTAACCATAATGCTGCACCTTCTCCCAACTCTAAACCTACACCTTAATTTAATAAAAACCTTCCTGAACTACTGCTATTACACAACTCATACACTAACATCACTACATCTACCCACTTAAGTAACCCGGACCCTGACCCTAGAATATACACACAAGTACACAAATATACAAAACCCATCCCCTATCTATTCTCAACCTTAAAACTGCCCCCCTACCCCACACACATACCCACATACACACATGTACATAGATGCACACGCACACACACACACACACACACACACACACACACACACACACACACACACACACACACACACACACACACACACATATTACACTTCACAAAATAATAACAAATCATTCTACTACTCAACAGGGTGTCCTATTAAATTTGAATTATGGATGTATTATGTCTTTCCAAAGCTCAGATGAGCAAAATGCACACTTGTGAGCCTTACTTCCCAAATGGCATTAAAAACATATTTTTATGTTCATCTTCCATAAGAAGGATACCTCTTACACACCAGTGTCTTCATGCAGCAGGTTTTGCCCCCAACAATCAGTTAAGAAAGTGTCATTGTGACCTGGTGGTAAAGGTTATCCCTTTCATGAATGCATTTTGCACAAATATAATTCAGCAATCAATATGTTTCCCAGGGAATCCATCTTGAGCAGTTTCCAACATCCTTGGCACTTCCTTTAGTTCTGTACCTTCTTAGCTTTGCTAAATGTTTTAGTGACATTACAATGTCTCTTCTTAAGGCATATGTCCTTATTCTGAACACTTTTAAACCACTGGAGCATTTTGCTGTATAATTCAATGGCTTTACTTTTATGTTGAGGATGTGTACCAGGATATCCAGATAAAAAGATCCTAGTCAGAAGTACTCTGCTTTCTCAAGAACATTTCCTCTCACTCTCCTTAAGCCTTGTCATTTCATGTTTCTGAAATGCATCTCATTTGGCTTTTCATGTGCCTAATCACAGTACTGCACTCAATACATTAGCAACTTCTTCTTCTTTCGGCTTTTCCCAGTTAGGGGTCACCACAGTGGATCACCTGTCTGCTCATGACTGGCAGTGGAGTTTTACGGTGCTGAGTTGCCAGCCTGGCACCCAACCTTCCACAGAAGGCACACACACAGACACACACATATGCACACACTCACACCTAGGGCCAATTTAGGGTGTCCAACCCACCTACAGTGTGTCTTTGGGATGTGGGAGGAAACCAGAGCACCCAGAGGAAACCCACACAACCACAGGGAGGACATGCAGACTCCGCACAGAAGGCACACCAGCCGAGGATTGAACCAGAGGACCTCTTGCTTTGAGGCGGCAACGGTAACCGTTGCACCCCCGTGGCCACTCACTCAATACATTAGCAACTGACAGAAGTGAAATCACTACAAATCAAACTGTTAATGAAGTAGGGACAATGGCAACTTGCTGGTGCACTGCTAAAGCAATTTTTTAGGGGAGTATCACCTTCCTGTGCCCCCACAAACCATATTACTTAACACAGTTAAAAACCTCAGTGTCACCCTAAGAGTGATGAATTAGTGCAACACCTTAATAAAACACTGACATCTGTGTTAATGAAGGCAACAGAACAGATGGTGAGAGGAATCAGTTACTGCCCTACTTGCTTTCTTGCCACAAGAGAAGTGCCTTGATCTTCAAAACTATTTACCTGTTTGAGTTACTGTATGTGAGACAACCCCAAGACTTGCTGGTCATAAGGACAGAAACAATGAGGGGGATAACAATACATTTAAGAGTGTTATGGCACATTTCAAAGATCTGCAAAGGGCATAAAAGATGCAGGAGCGGAGCTATAATAAAAATGACAGATTTATGGAATTCAGGCCATGTGACAATGTGCTAGTAAATGACAGATATATGGAATTCAGTCCATGTGACAATGTGCTAGTAAATGACAGATTTATGGAATTCAGTCCATGTGACAATGTGCTAGTAAATGACAGATTTATGGAATTCAGTCCATGTGACAATGTGCTAGTAAATGACAGATTTATGGAATTCAGGCCATGTGACAATGTGCTAGTAAATGACAGATTTATGGAATTCAGGCCATGTGACAATGTGCTAGTAAATGACAGATTTATGGAATTCAGGCCATGTGACAATGTGCTAGTATTAGTTCTCTCTGCTGAAAAGAACTTCCAGACAAAATGGTAAGGCCTCTTTGAGGTAGTGGAGAAAATAAATGAAGTAAACTACAAACTAAGGCAAAGTGGAAAAGGAAAACTAGAAGAGATACGCCACTTAAATATGTTAAAACCTTACAAGGAAGTTGTAGCACCTTTAGTTATCAGTTAGCCTGGCAACTAAAACAAGCAGTAATAGTGTATTTTTTCAAAATTGTATACATGCTGTTCATATAGGTTAAACATTGTCTAAGGGCCAAACACAAGTAGTAAATAAGTGAAGAAGTAAAGAAAATGTTTCGGCTAAGAGTTATTGAACAGTTCCAAAGAGATCAACCAGTCCAGTTGTGTTGGTCCTTAGGCAAGACAGACCTATAATGTTTTATAATGATTCTAGAAGCTGAATGAGATACCCATATTTGACACTTATCCAATGACAAACGTGGATAAATTCATGGCTAGACTACATAAAACAAGGTTTGTAACCACTCTAGCTTTAACCAAGGGACACTGGCAGATGTCCCTGACCCCTAAAGCCAAAGACAAGACTGCATTCTCCATCCTGATGGCCTTTTCTATTATATGGTCTTATCCTTTTGGCTTTAATGGGCTCCTGCCTGGATAGAATTTTGAAACCCCTTGCTAGGTACGCACCACCACACCTTGGGAGTCACATTTATCTGAAGCAGAATCAGAACCATAATCTTTGAGACAGGCAGAGCTCACAGTCAGTGCTGCAAAAAGTACATTTTGCATGACAAAAAGCACATACCTGAGATATGTAATACACAGAGGGGTAATACAACCAGAGGTGAAAAAGCAGAAGCAGTTAGGAAATGGCCTATGACAACTACTGTAAACAACTTGAATTAACCAGAGTTGCTCTTTGTTTGGTGATTTGAAAGATGACCAAAGTGTTTTTGTTAAAATCAAGCCATCCACTGCTGGCAAATCAAAAACAAGTATTATTTAAGCTTGCACTTCAATGACTGTTTTTTATTTAATTACTGTTTCATCACTGTTATTTGTTCATGCATTTCTGCACTTTCAATACTGTAAAATTACTGTTGCTTTAAGTAGCTGGTTACATTGTATCGACTAGATTCAGGGCTGCTGAATTTAGACTGTTTTTTTTTACACTTGAGCACTATACCAGCCATATTAGATTAAGAGGGCTTCTACCTGCACCCTTGTGGCAGATCAAGACCCATATGAGTTGGGAATTGTGGGAGGAAGGCTCATTTTGTACTTTCTGATTCATAGCTTGCCTTATCCTTGTTTATTCAGGCTAATATTTAAGGCTTACTTTTGCACAGTGCTGCTTTCTGGACAGCTGTGGTTGACAGTGCCCTGTATAGATGCAAAAGCCTTGAAGATTAGTTTTTCTGTAAAAAGCTGTCAGTGAAATCCTACAAACCCTTTCTGTTGCTATAAGAGCAACTCACTTGGGTGCTGAACAGCATTGCCCTATTAGTAAACATAGCCTACACAAAGTGTAGGCCCCTCTTGTAGTCTCTGAGCTACCAGCACAGTCCTGTCAAAATCCCCCTTTTCCTACCCTAGTAAAATATACAGTAAGAACCTGCTATCCTGGACAGCCAGTTTGTCATCATCTCTCTGGCCATCCTAATGGACATGGGCATCCTGAGGCAATGTAGCAATCATCTCATGTATACTGACAACCACTTACTGCTGAAGCAAGCAAATACTTTATGTGAGAAATGTAGCTACACTATGAAACTGGAGGCAAGGCTCTGACATATGGGCAAATCCAATACCAAACAGGTTCTCAGCACTCACACACCACTTCCCAAACTAAATAAAGACACGACACATAAACTCACATATGTGGAAGTACTTTCTAGTACATTACCAAAAGACCAGAGAGCTCCTAAAAGGTGCCTTCTGAAACTACTTACACATACTACAATGCAAAAAAACAACCACAACACATAACACCACACACACCAGTGTCTCAGCAAATAAGTCCATAAGGCATAACACCATAAAACCCAATGTACTCGTCATAGGACACTCCAGAGTGAGACACACTGATGTTCCCCTAACTAGGCTAGATAAGGAGTGAGTTACGATTAGCTGCCTGTCAGGTGCTAGGATCCATCAAGTCACTCAAGTCATTCAACCACAAGTACTAGTATGACTCTATCATAGTCACATGGGGGTGAATTACTTGAGATGTATCTCTCTGGACTATATGAAGAAAAACATGACAGATCTCTTAGAATATGTGTCACAGGCAGGTATAGGTCTAGCCCTGAGCAGCATTTTACCCTCTCCAAGGATGATGCCATAAAAAACAAAAAATGATGGACTTTAATAACTGGCGTAGCTTTTGCTGTCAGTCCAAGGGGACCCAATATCTGTCAGCTTGGGAAGACATGGTGAACAGGCCGCACTGCTTTGCCAGATAAGGTCTGCACCTGTCTCCTCTAGGCTTTCGGATACTGGCAAGAGCATTAGCCACCTCTATTGTGCCTTTTTTAGGCAGTGTCAAAATAATCAACCTCCCAATGTAACAAAATCCTCTCTAAATAAACTTAAAGTACTGCTACTTAATGCTAGGAGTCTAATCAAGAAACTGCACTCCCTGGAAGCACTCCTTACCCTGGAGGATGCTGACATCGGTGGAGTCAATGAGACATTATTCAAAGTCACAGAAAGCAGCCCGGCCATGCAGGGCTACAATGCCTTCTGTATATTCAGACCACAATCTGAGCATGAAAGAACCAAAGCAGGAGGTGTAGACATCTTCCTAAAGGATAAGTACACCTCAAGACTGGTCAAACAGTACAATTGTTCAGAGTAACTCCATGTCCAATTAACCATAGGCAAGATCTCCTACTACATCATAGCTAGCTATAGGTCCCTCACCATGATCCAGGAAAATCATACTGTAAACTTGGACTTAATGAAGTCACTTGCCATACAACCCAACACCTTACTCATGGGTGATTTTAATTATCCTACCATTGACTGGGAAACAGACACAACCATAAACATGCTGGCTCAGAGTTTCTTGGATTTTGTCAGTGTAAATGCTCTGGAACAGCTAACCACCACACCCACAAGAGACTCAAATGTCCTAGATATAGTACTCACTAGCATGGGAGAGCATTGCACCCCCCCTCCCCAAGTGTGATGTCCTCCCTGGTAAGATTGTATCATAAATTAGTCTCTTTTGATGTAATTATAAGGCCAGATACCCCATCAAGCTCAAAAACCCTTAAGATTTTTTTGAAAACAAATGTTGTCTTACTAAGTGATGGTATAAGAAGTTTCAAAGCCCCTTTGAACACAGAAAACATGGTCTCCTATGCAGAGGTGTGCATCAACTCCTTATATAACCACTTAAGCAGTTGTATAGAATTGTCTGCACCTGACCAGATTAAAACCAGGTCTTGATGGAAAAACAAGCCACCCTGATGGATCCCTAGTATAAACAGGTTATACAACAAAAGAAAGAAACTAATGTCCAAACAAAAGAGAACAGGCTTAACAGAGGAGGAACTCCCTCTTTAGCCTAAACAAACAAATTAAAGATTTTTTCAAGTCCTACAAAGCTAATTACAAAGCAAAAATAGCCTCCTGTGCTAAGGATGTCCACAAGCCATTCCTTACCTAAATCTGAACTCTAAAAGGGAAATCCCAGGTATGTGCTGAAATGGTTCTGGATGCACCACCCATACTCAACTGGAGGTAACGGCTAACCTGCTAGCTGACAGGTTTGGAGAAAATTTCACCCCCCCATCCCCACAAGTCTTCACCCAAAATATTCCTGCCATCATTCCTCAGCCTATTATCTTAGGAGAACAGGTCATCTCTGTGCTCTCCAAGGCCAAAAATAGGGCATGAGTGGGACCAAACAACATCCCATGTTGCCTTTTAAACAACTTAAAACATGACCTACCAGATCCCTGTTTAACCATAGCCTGATTACCTTTTAAACAACGTAAAACATGACTCAGCAGATCCCTGTTTAACCACAGCCTGCAGATTGGCTATGTTCTGGCAGAATGTAGGAGAGCAACAGTAATCTCTCTGCACAAAGGGGGACAATCTACCAATCCTGGAAATAATACACCCATAAGCTTGACTAGCCTCATCTGCAAGGGTATGGAAATAATCATTATGGATCTTATCAACAAGGACATAGGTAATCTCCAAACTCTGGACCCAACTCAATTTAGATTTATTAAGTGAAGGTCATGTCTGTTAAAACTGGTTGACTTCTTCAAGAGGGTCTGCAATGGCCTGGATGAGGGAAAGATGGTAAATACTGCCTACCTTGACCTAGCGAAGGCATTTGATACAATCCTCCACTCAGGTACTATAGATAGATTTGCCCAATTGCGGATTAACCCCTATTTATCAGATGGGTAGACAACTGGCTCAGTGACAGGACACATACTGTCAAAATGGTTAACTGCACCTCTAGCAGCAGACCAGTCAGCAGTGGCATGCCAAAGGATTCTGTGTTGGACCCTTTACTGTTCAGAATTTATTTTTCAGAAGTCCAGGCAAATGTAGACAGCCTGTGGCTGAGCAGGCTTACTGATGATTGCAAATTGGGAGCAATCATTGAGACCCCAATGATGCTAATATACTGCAGAAAGAGTTAATGCAGACAAATGATTGGTGTCAAAGCCAGGATTAAAGCTAAATGCAAAAAAAGTGCATTATTATTCTCTTTGGGAAAGCTAACATCCCTTATAATTACATTATAGACAGTATGCCCTATGTGCAGACCCAGTGGTACATGATCTCAGTACTCAGGTTGATAACAATCGGAACTTCAATCACCGCATATCCACAGTGGTAAGGAAAACATTCTATGTGGCACATCTCATTAGTAAATGCATCGCATCTAGATATAAGGATGTTATAATTCCATTATATTAGGCTCACATCAGATCAATAATTGAGTACAATGCTCCTTTTTACATGTATTTCACCAGATACCTGAAACAGCTGGACAGACCACAGAGGTTTCTCACCAAGAAAATACAGGCTACACAAAGCAAGTCCTAAGCATTAAGATTGAAAGCCCTATCACTGTGTTCTGTCTCCTACAGGCTGCTGAGGGGTGATATGTGCCTGGCTTGCAGAACAGTCTCTGACCTGCCCCTGATGGAAATATTCGTAACTGCATGAGGGTCACTCACTCCAGGGAAAATAACCTCGCCTCTGACATGAGCAAATCATGCTGGAGAGATAAATACATCTCCCAGAGACTACCCCTTCTCTGGAATAAGCTTCTCATTCATGGGAAGCAGTGTCCCCCCCTGAATCTTTTCAAACGCAATCTGGATCAATGGATAGGTGACCATAAATTCACTCACGGGGTGGTGGTCATATTCCTCAATGACAGAGGCAGTCAGTATTATTTATCATAGAGTCATTCCTCTGTGAATGTTTTTCACAACTACTGACAATAAGGGCAATTTGGGATAAATATGGCTGGGCTTCTAAGGGTTCTAGGGCCATTAGCCTACTATCCTCCTATAAACCTAGGAACATATAGGTTCATAGGTATGCACTAGGCTAATGGCCCTTGGAGCCTTTACAATTCCAGCCCATAGGATTACCCTGGTGCCACCTGACCTTAGTTCCTAGTGCCTCTGTCGAGTAGAGCCACTGGAGTGATCCCTGGGGTGAATTTTCGATTTCCCATCCACTCATCAAGATTTTCTCTTGAAGAGGGCCAGTGAGGTGCTCCGCTTGACATGCATGGGAAGTCTATTACATAGTATGGGCAGTCTCTAGGTTATGAACCTGTCCCTCCAGCATGTTCTGTTGATTATGGTAATGAGGTTGAGGTCTCTGGAGCATGTGGTGCAGAGGGATTGGGATTTCTTTAGATGTAGCATTTCTAACAAAGCTGGGTCAGACATGGCTTTGTAAGTCAAGAAGAGATCGCCTCTAAGTAGGTGATATGAGAAAGAGAATAGTTGGAGTTTTTTGAGTCTGTCCATATAGAACAAGTATTTAAGGCCTAGGATCCTCTTTGCAAGGTACTTTTGTGGCCTCTCCAGTTGTTGCAGGTGTCTGGAGAGGTACATGCCAAATGGGACATTGTACTCGATGACTGGCCTAATGAGAGAAAAGTAGAGGAAGACAATGACCTCTTTCTTCCTGGATTCAAAACTCTTAGTAATGAGATGTGCCACATAGTAGGACTTTCTGACCACAGTGGCAATGTGGTGGTCAAAAGAGAGGTTGCTGTCAACCTGTGTTCCTAGATCTCTTCTAACGCCTTCTGTGTGGTAATTCAAGGGAACTGGGTTTTTCCCAAATGGGATGAGACACATTTTTTGGCATTGAGCTTAAGGTCATGGTTCTGACACCAGTTGTTGGTCTCATTGAGACCTGTCTGTAAGATGTCAACATCACTTGAGGAGTTAGTAATAACTCCCAACTTGCAATTGTCTGCGAACATTGTCAGCCAGATTTCCTTCATGTTAGCCTGGACTTCAGAGAAGTAGATACCAAACAGGAGAGGACCCAGAACCGAACTCTGTGGGACTCCACTCGTGACTGGTCGACAGTCTGACTTGGAGTCGGCTACTTTCACACTGTGGGTTCTATATGTGAGCCAATTTGCAACCTACCTAGTGATATAGGGGTTGATGCCTAGCTTAGTGAGTTTTCTGTGATTCCTGAGTGGGTAATGGTATCAAAGGCCTTGGCCAGGTCAAGGTAGGCAGTTTGAACCACCTTGCCTTCATCCACAGCTCTGTTGACTGACTCAAAGAAGTCAACCAAGTTGAGCAGGCATGCTCTACCCTTCACAAAACCAAACTGTGTGGCATCCAGAGTTTGGAGATTCCCTATATCCCTGTTTATTATGTCCATGATGATGCATTCCATAGCTTTGCTTATCAGACTCATTAGGCTATTGGGGCGATAGCTCCTGGGGTCTGTAGTTGCTCCTCCCATTGTGGAGAGGGATGACTGTAGCAGTGCGCCATTCGGTAAGGACAAAGCCTGAGGTGAGGCTGTGATTGTACAGGGCACACAGGTGAGGTGCCAGTTCACTCTATAGTTCATGTAGAACAGCCAGGGATATTGTCAGGTCCCATAGAAGCTGCATTCTTGGCCTTCAACTGTGCTGATTTAACCTGTGCAGCAGTAATACTGGTTACCTGGCAATCCACTGGTATTGTGATTGGTCCTTTGTGGGGGAGAGAGAGGTAAAGTTGGCATTGAATCTGTTGGCTAGTATATTGGCAATATATGTTGGCTGAATATAGGAGGTATCATTGTTTAGTAGCTCAGGGTAAACCTGGGTATTGCCGTGGAGATTCTTTATATAACTATAGAAGGCCTTGTTGTATTGTTGTAAATAGTCTGTGCTAAGCCTAATACACAGGCACACGCTCATGCACACATACATACACACACACATGTGCACAAACACACATACTTGCAAAAAAGACAGACCAGGATAGTAAAAGGGCACAAAGAATTTTCATAGAAAGTATGCTGCAAAGCAGGTGGATATATTTTTAACATATAGATAACAGCTAAGGAAAGCAGATGCAGGCAATAATAAAGGAAATACAAATCTAAATAGAATAGAAACAAGCAAATCGCAGTTATCACTCATACAGGCCACTCATCAATTGTTGCTTTATATGAACTAGTTCTCTAAACTAATTATCTAAGACACTAACAGTATACAAGCAACGAAGAGTGTGCAATTCCTCACTAGTGTGCTGCTCACCGGAAACAGTGTGCACATTCAAGAAACTGAGTAAAATAACATTTTGATAAAGAATTTCTAATTGCATGTAAGTACAAACTGTTAAAAATGATTTATAGGACCATTAGCAGTTTCTGTTAATGGTCTTTGACTCTTCCAGCAGCAATGCTAGCATTATTTTGCTTTAGAATGTGCACAGGGAATAGTACTGTACAAAACGTAAACAGCAGTAGTGATGGATGTTTTTATGAAGGATTATCAAAAGTAACTAGTATCACTTTATTGCTGTTATTAACCAAACTGTTTATCACCTCCATTGTGGATTGTCATCCTGCATGTCATCTTCCTTATCTTAAGGAAGGATATCTTCCTTATACAGAGGTAACAAAATCATGTGAAGCCAGCTCTCTGTGTCTCAACTACTGTCTCATTCTACAGAACTAAAACTTTTCTCACTCATAGAAGTTACTGTCACACTCTAACATTATCACACATGAAGTGCCATTTGTGGTTCTTCTCAACTGAAAAAAAATCACTTAGTGGCTGTCATCTACTTCAAAATTATAACAAATGATTTATAAAACTACAAAAACAGCAATAAAGAATACTCCAACAAAATGTTGTTTTAATCTTCTGTCTGGCCCTTTGGTATCCATTAAAATATAACAAGACTTCTTCAGACCACTAAATAATCTTCCAGAGGCAAAAATGCAACAAGACGGAAGCTGCTTGTTTGAGTAAAATTCTAGAAATCAGTGAGTTTATCTACCTTCACAGTTTTAGAGATCATAACCAAAGACAGTGGATGTTAGATTCAAATTTAACTCACTGGATCTGTGGATCAACTGGACTGATCCAGTACAGAACAAATAGCTCTCACCTGAATGGATCTGTAATATCAAATATCACCTTTTAATTAATAAATTATCAGCAGTGGGCTATGATATTTCATATCTGCTAATGACTGAGCATTTTAAGTAAAACCTTAAAATCAATACAACGACACTACAACCAGGGTCTGCTGAAGAAATATTTGGATTCCAAACAAATCAAGATAAATGAAGAAATTCTAGGTATTGTATCTAGTTTTCAAATAAGAGATATATACAGTAACCTCAAGCAACCGTCAAAAAAAAAATCAAAGAAATGCAAGCACAGTATGAACAATTCAATTAAATTTTCATGTGCTACACTTTCTGCCCCCTCCAAGCTAGGCTTTTAAATATTGTATTTCAATATGAAAATCTAATCAATACAGTGTTTATGGTATGACATGGTATAGTATAGGGTACAGTATTAGTCAGGCTTATTTTTAATAGTAACTCTCAAGCAACCAGAAACTATAGTTATCCAGCATCTACCAATCCCCAAGAGAGCCAGTTAACTGAGAGTTTACTGTAAAGCAGAGTTCAACACTTCCTTCCCTTCACTTTCTAATAAAAATCCCTTACCTCTGAGACATGATTTTAAAGGTGTCAGGAAGGTAACATTGTACATTCTCCATTTGAAAGGGGTCAGCATCGCAGATCTTGTCATCTGTCCTTCCATAGTTGGCATTCTCAATCATAATGACATCACTTCCTGGACATCTCAGTTCGATAGGATAGCCTTCACAAGACAACTCCCGACGCAGCAGGCCAAAAGGCCGAGCAGCCCTGCTCAAACCTGAAAAAGAAGTGAAAGAAAATGATCCTTTAAAATTGGTATTTATTGAAGTGGAAATGGAATTAGTGCCAAGTCATTCAGTACCTTTCCATCAATTGTTATCAACAGAAAAACAAATAAGAAAAGAAAACCATGGTTTACCAAAGTACTACATGCGCCCATCCAACAATCATGCATATAGATTAGGAAGGACAGGTTTTATTTAGAATTATTAGGAGGCTCAATTTTAATCATATTTCTAAATGCATTTTATTCATTTCGACTTTACAGCAAATATATAAACAAATTAATTATCTTAATTACTGTCACTAACTATTTGTTAACCAGGTCAGTGAGCAGGTTCATGGACCATTTTCAGCCATGAAGAACAAAAGTAAAGACAATATGTTTATCTGGACATGTTAATATAACCAGTCAACCAGTATATTTTAGGGAGAGGTCCGATTATAATTTGTGTTCAACAACCACTAACTGATGACTGCAAGTGTTCTTTGAATGCCTGTCAGCAAAACAATTTTCTGAGCATTATTAGCATACAGTAATAATCCATAACATATTGTACAGTTATTATTCTCTCTGCCGCACACTCATGGATATCATTTATTATTTTCTTTTCTTACAAACTCAATTTTGCTAAAACAATGTGGCATGCACATATAGGTGAGCAAAATCTAAAACATTATTGGGTGCAAAGTTATCAGAAATTAAGTGCAGCTAGCAATACAATTAAACAGCACAACATTATCTCTTCATTTTTCAAAATTTTAAGAAAGCATCTTAAATTAGTTTGCAAAACATTTTGATGCAGGGTACTAACAAAAATAATAAAGTCAATGCATTGCAGGATTATTTTATTAGATTACAAGAGACTTAGAAGATTAACAAGTTGGCAGTTTGGCATGTTATATTCTAAGAAATGTAAAGATTTATTAGGATGTACAGGACAGTGGCTAAAAAATCTACAAAAGTACAGTTTAAGCTCAATGATTGCATTTATTTTCTCGTAGGTAGCAGTTGGGCTCCGTTATTTTTTTTTTGCTACATAGTAAAGTGTAGTATCATGTGGGAATAATTTATGGCTGAAAGACATAGTACATCACCTACTTCCCAAGCAGAAATAGAAAAGCAGGCATGTACTACAAGTCCATACCTCCACAAAGGTGTGATATTCCTTGCATAATAATATAGTAGGCTATATACCTTGCCATATATCAAGTCTGTGGCATTTGTTTGCTGACTCCACTTTCAAGTTCACACTTATATGTTGCAGTATAACATGAATTTTTGTAACTCAGCTCTTGGCAAACTATTTAAATCAATGCTGCATGCTGTAAGTATTTGATACAGTTATTTCAGTTAATCAAAAAAAATCACTTTATCAGTCTAAAAATTTATTGTAACTCATCCATCCATCTATAACCTCTTCTCTGATTTTGCACATGGGGTCAGGGTGTCACTTCAATAATGACAATCATTTTGAGCCAAGGTTTACACGGCTGGGTGACAAGCCCTGCTGCAGTTTGTGTTGCACATGTTACATTACTAGAAATTTAAATTACTAGAAATTTAAAAAAAATGAACAAGTGCAGGAATCTGTTTAGTTCCAACTTCACCACTATGAATACTGAGGGAAAAAAATAAAAAAACAAAGAAACTAGTGTTTTTTATTTTTATTTTTTTATTACTAGAAATTTAGTAACTTTGTTTCATGGGCCTGGCAGTTATTAAATCTATAATAACAAAAAGCTACTTCATCTGTTTCTCTACTGCTAGTGGTACACAGTTATAAATTGATCATCAACTCACTTGCCACAAGTGGACAGTTAACCTTTTTTATGTAATGAAAGTAAAACTGTTAATTCTAGAGAATATGCCATCTGTGATGTGGAAATGAGTCAATGAGTAGTTCCTAATTAACCTTTTCCCACTATGTCTGTACTAATGGAAAAGAAAGCATTTCTTATGTTAATCTACTTCTTTGGGTCACAGGCTTAAACTCCTCACTGATTTAAATATAACAAAAATACCACTACCTCCTTCCAAAATAAATCTATGAAAAGTTCAACATTCCCTAAAATGTTGTCCATATCAGTGCTTGCACATCCATTTCTATCTAACTATACTCGGACTAGCTTCTAAAGAAAAATATATATGTTTATACCTTGAAAATAAAGATGCATTTTTCATGCTGACGTGTCATTTTTTTCATGATACTGTTTGCATAAGAAACCATAAACAGCACCAGTGCCACTCAGTAATGCCTCAACAAAACAACCAGGCCATGCTGTAAATCCTGCAGTTGCTGACATTGTTTTGTTTTATCAGCAGCTCTCCTTCTAGAAGGATTATAAGACATTACTATGATCACATCTGGATCCTGAGTGCTTGGTCAAAATGACCCATTGCATACTAAATCTGTAACAGGTAATAAGTATGACTTAATCAACAGGTAACATTTTGTACTTTAGTAAAGTGCAGTAATTAAACCTGTTATGCTGTAATCATTCATCACAGCAGTAGATGGGCACTGGGGTTCACAAAAATAGTGCACAGATACTTATAAGTGATATTTAATATACATACTGCTATTCAGGAATGTGATTCACATAAATGGGTTGTGGTCCTTAACACCAATGTACAAAACATCACTAGTCATAAAGAATAGTGCACCACATACAGTATAAAATGGTGGACTAAGCACTCTGATGACCTGTCAAGATTCTCACCTATGGATAAAAAGGAATTTTCATTGATAGCTGTAAAAATGTCAGGATTCTTCACTCATCTGAATAAACAGATAACTTTTATTCAAAAGCATATAACAGCACATTAGAAACAATGTTAACATGCTATCATCTCATACCCAACTATTCCAGGCTGAGAAAGGCAATGCATTATGCTAGATGTTATAGTCTTAAAACAGCAACACTACACATTGGTCGTAAAATAGCAATGGCTCTACATAAAGACAGGTAGATAGATAAATAGATAGATAGATAGATATATAGATAGATAGATAGATAGATAGACAGACAGACAGACAGACAGAGACAGATAGATAGACAGACAGACAGAGACAGATAGATAGACAGACAGAGATAGATAGATAGATAGATAGATAGATAGATAGATAGATAGATAGATAGATGGATACATAGATAGATAGATAGATAGATAGATAGATAGATAGATAGATAGATAGATAGATAGATAGATAGATAATGTATATGTATATAAGATATATACAAACACTTTGGCATCTTATTTTACTTATCATCAGATGCCCAATTTATTGCCAATCTGTAGCCAAACAGCTGCTGCCCGCAATACAGCAGAGGTAGTCCATGCAGAAGGGTAGAGCTGTATCTTGCTTATCAGGCACCCGTGCCATTCCTTGATCTGGGCCCCTCATAGATTCATAGGTAAGTACTAGGCAATCATTCTAAAGCCTCTTTCAATCTTAGCCAAAAAAAAAATTCAGTTGTTCCCTTTAGCTTCAAGAAGGGCAAGACAAGACAAGCCATGAGAGAATGTGAGGCTGCCCATCAAATTATATAAGTTTACTTTGAAGGTGGCAAGGGTGCTACTCTGTTTGACATGTAGTGGAAGTTTATTCCAGAAGTGAGGGGTACATTGGGATATGAATCTGTCATGCCAACATGTTTTATTTATCTGCTGATGATGGTTTAGTTCCTTTAACTAAGTATTTGATTTACAGCTAATTCTGTGAAGGAATAGGAGATCAAACAGATTTGGATCTTTCCTGTCATGAAAGGCTAGACACATCTCCATTGGGGAGTCTGTAAGAGACTGAGTATAGAGAAAGTTCTGCCAGTCTCTCCTAGTAACTAAAAATTTTGAGGCAAATAACCTTTTTAGTTATGAATCTCTGTGGCCTCTCAAGTTGTATGACATGTTTACATAAATACATGCCTAAAGGTATATTACATTCAATAATGGGTCTGATAAGATATGAGTAGAAGGGAATTAAAATTTCTTGGGATCTAGTAAAGATACCTTTGGAAATTAGATGGGCCAGATAAAAGGTTTTCTGAACAACAGAGGTGAGACATGATAGTAAAATGATAAGGAATTAGCAACAAGAGTGTCCAGATCCCTTACAACAGAATCTGACGGAAGGGGTGCACCTCCTATACAGTAAGTTTAATTGTTTTGTTTACTAAAATGAACTATGCTACATTCTTTTACATTTAAATTGAAACTATTATCCTTGCACTAATTGTTAACATGGGCTAAACTGTGTTTGAGCAATTATGAGTCAGTTGAAAATCGAATAACGACAGCCAATTTACAGCCATTTGCAAACTTATTTAATCATAGGGCCAGAAGTGCTAACCTGAAGTTTTGACAAATATATGCCAAATAGGTGAGAGCCCAGAACTGAGCCCTGTAATACACCACTCGAAACCTTTTTTGCATTCAGAAGTCACACCTGTTATTCTACTCACATCGGTCCTGTCAGGTGATCATTTAGCTATACTTCACATAATAAAAGGATTTACATTCAGATTTACAAGTCTGTCTATAATGCCTGCATGGGGAATAATGTCAAAGGCCTTGGCCAGGTCTAGATACGTTGTATACACTGAATAATCACCATTCACTGCTTCAGTTACTTTTTCAAAGAAATTAGCAAGATTAAAGAGGCTGGCCCTATGTTTCATAAAGCAAAATTGATGAGGGTATACTAAGATGAGGACCAAAAAAAAGTCTGGAATCTAGCAATCCTCAGTAATCTAAGTCCATTATTCTGTCTTCTCTATTTCCAGGCTTGAGAAGCAAAAAAAAAAAAAAGAAAAAGAAAACTCTTTCTTCTTTTAAAACTGTGGCAATCAGCATACCACAACTTATGTGAAGAGATGCAACACTTCAGCCATGACCACAAACGCAGCATCTGTACCATAAATGAATGCCAGTACTGCACTGCTGACCAATCCACATCAACTAATTACACTCCCTAACTTCTTGTACCTGGGGAGGCTGCCTCCTTCACCCCTCCTTAGCTATGCCTCTGCTAAGTGAACTTTCCTCCTGTGCTTCTCTAACATGGCGGACTGTAATTCATAAAAAAATCCATTGTCTGAAAACAAGATGGTGGAGCAAGAGTTATTCTCCTAATATTGAAAAGGGGATCTAGTGTGTGAGAACTCGGCAAGACGACTGTGTGGGAGGAGGATAATATATGGTTTTGATAGCAGGCTTGTCTGTATGACAGGGAACTCCAGACATCTGTCTGCTATGAAAAGGAGTTTGTGTGTCTGTGTGTGTATTGTACTGTTATGTACAATACCTTTAAACTGCATATATCTGCAGTCCCATATCTTACAAATTGGGATTAACTAGTACTTTAAAGGTGCTGTTTTCTGTTATCATATGTAATTGAGCATGTTCATATGTTCATATAATCCACACATGGATTACTGTTCTAGGCAATGTGGTAAGACTGTGCACAATTACTTACCCACTGTGTAACATAATTTATGAAACACAAAGGACTTTGGTATACTCTATGGAGTACCGGAATGGCTCTGTTACATATAACCATTCTATGGAGTACCAGAATGGTTCCATTACGTATAACCATTCTATGGAGTACCAGAATGGTTCTGTTACATATAACCATTCTATGGATTACCTGAATGGTTCTGTTACATATGACCATTCTATGGAATAAGTGAATGGTTCCATTACATATAACCATTCTATGGAGTACCAGAATGGTTCCATTATGTATAACCATTCTATGGAGTACCAGAATGGTTCTGTTACATATAACCATTCTATGGATTACCCGAATGGTTCTGTTACATATAACCATTCTATGGAGTACCTGAATTGTTCTGTTACATATAACCATTCTATGGAGTATCAGAATGGTTCCAATGGTTCCATTACATATACCATTCTATGAAGACCAGAATGGTTCCATTATGTATAACCATTCTATGGAGTACCAGAATGGTTCTGTTACATATAACCATTCTATGGAGTACCAGAATGGTTCCATTATGTATAACCATTCTATGGAGTACCAGAATGGTTCTGTTACATATAACCATTCTATGGATTACCCGAATGGTTCTGTTACATATAACCATTCTATGGAGTACCAGAATGGTTCTGTTACATATAACCATTCTATGGATTACCCGAATGGTTCTGTTACATATAACCATTCTATGGAGTACCAGAATGGTTCTGTTACATATAACCATTCTATGGATTACCCGAATGGTTCTGTTACATATAACCATTCTATGGAGTACCAAAATGGTTCTGTTACATATAACCATTCTATGGAGTACCTGAATTGTTCTGTTACATATAACCATTCTATGGAGTATCAGAATGGTTCCAATGGTTCCTTTACATATAAGCATTCTATGGAGTACCAGAATGGTTCCATTACATATACCATTCTATGAAGACCAGAATGGTTCCATTATGTATAACCATTCTATGGAGTACCAGAATGGTTCTGTTACATATAACCATTCTATGGAGTACCAGAATGGTTCTGTTACATATAACCATTCTATGGAGTACCTGAATAGTTCCATTACATATAATCATTCTATAGGGTACCAGAATGATTCCACTACATATAATTATGAACAGAACCCATATTTTTGACAGCATCAGCAGGTCATCCAGTCATTTACACATTTCTAGCTGATGCTGTGTTGCTGTTTTACATTATTGTTTAATGTAGCATAGACCTAATAAATGAAGCTATGTACATGTCTTGATGAGATCTGCGAATAGTAGCAAAAATATATATATACAGATCAACTTGATAGTTGTTTTATTTGCCCAGCTTTATAATGGTGACGGAGAATGTTGTAGAGCCACGTGTGGAATTCTGTCTTATACCACTTAAGTGATACTACAGTTAGCTCGACAACCCGATAATACATAGTGAAGAAAGCATGTTTAACTACTAAGGGAGGGAAGGCCATGGCCTTTGCTCATACACTGTCTACACTGTGCAATGCAGTATGACATTGTGGTCTAAGCATCAAAATCATAAACACTATGTCAATGTACTGCACACCATAAGAAAGCAGAAAAAGAAATGCATCACAGTGGACAGCACTACTAACTGTTCCACGTAATATTTTGTTACTGACAGAATGTGCCACGTCAGCCAGCATCTCTCATGTAACAAGATCAAGAAGGTCAAAACAAATAACAAAGATATGCAAGAAAACACAGGAAGCCACAGATGATGAGGCAGAACAGGTGAGGAAATATATTAAATTATGTCTGCTGTACTAATCTTGCTTTCTGAAAATACAACCAAATGCTAGTATGAGATAAGAGCTTCAAAATCATCAGTACATTGTTCAATATATTAGATAACATTCCAAGTGATGTTATATATTCAACTCAAGGATCTTGTTATACAGAGTGTAGTAGAACATAAATTATACTTTGTCTGAACTCCCATTTAGTTTAGAGGATTTGTACTTATGCTGACAAAAAAGGAGAAATGGAACTTTTAATATTTAAGTTTTATAGTTTGCTGTGATTTTACTCCTTTTAAATGAACTGCTATTGATGTCCAGAATACAAAGCTGTCATACAGTCAAGAACTTCTCAGGTGCTGAACTTATTATTTCAATTGCTGTCCAAATTCATACATGTTTTGATAAATTGTATCAGGGTCAGACTATAAAAGGCAACTAGAAAAATAGTTTTCTTCAGCCTGACATAGACAGCCTTACAAATGGCACAGAACCAAACACACTGCTATCCATACCCACACAGAGACAGACACACACACACACACACACACACACACACACACACACACACACACACACACACACACACACATATATATATATATATATATATAGATATAGATATATAAGTACATGGAAAAGAGATTTTTCTTATTCTATTATAGTTATCCTTAAAGAGAGAAAGAAAAGTATCCAGCAAAACACAGGAAGTGTATTCTATGCGCATTTTACTGCAGAATTAAATCCAAGTTAGTTTTCTGTGAAATATCCCTTATTATAGGACAAGTAAATGAAACGTGGTTGTGCTAGGTTACTACTATAACCACTGTATATCCTCAGTTGACTGCAGTGGACTGAATTCACAAAGTCTTTTGACTTTAGGGTGTTGCAATAAGACCTGCTGGACAATGCCTCACCTGAGATGGTATATTTTCATTACCTTTGTGAAATTTCTCTCTCATTTCCTCCCTTCCCAGGTTAAGCTTTAAATCATTTGCCAGCAGGAGCAGTGAAGGACAATGCAATGTTTATCATGCATTAGTTAAGCATGATTACATGGACTCAGATTTAGTTTGCTATAAGTTAAGTGCATTAGTTTTCTGATTAGAGTCACTGGAAGTGTAGCTCACTTGTCTCAGCTGGGATAAATATTAAAAGAGATAATGAAGCTCTGCATTTTGTATATTCTTTCAGGCAAAAACTGTAACCCTTTCGCAAGTGCAACATCAACACCATGTTGATGAATAATCTAAAATAGTATGCCAATGCAAGGTTAAGCCTAGCAAAGAAATACAGATACATTACGCTTAGAATGAAAAGCCACCTAGGACAACTAGAAAAAAACAATGTTTGTTTGTTTAGATAAAATTGAAAGTACCTATTTTCTCTTTCTTTCCTTATTTCGTTCTTTCTTTCTTTTTGAAGCAGACCAGCTGTATTGATTGTCAGGCACTGCCAAGTCTAACAAAATCAGAGCATGTTTGCAAGTTTACACATAAAAGGAAAGAAGTGTTTGCTTGTATAAACCAGAAACAGACTGCGATAGTTGGTGCTAATCCCTCAACTGGCCTAAAACGTTAGATACTGAGTCAGAACCCAGAAGTAAATAATGTAAACAAACTTCCTATTCCAGTTGTGGGGACAGGGTCTGTCAGAGACAATATTATGGTATACCAAGGACAGCAGATGTGGGAGAAATGGTAACCACAGTACAGGAACTAAACTGTAGTGTACAGTAACTTAGAAAATAAAGCTAGTGAAAGTAATATTCTGCGGGTCTCCTAGGTTATGGGGAAGGGGTGCAAATCAGTGCAGATTCTAGATCTCCTTCAATCACATATTATTGAAAACTGAATTTCTGACTCTGGTGCCTGATAGCTATACTTACTGTGAACTCATCTATGACCCAAAAACAAATTTCAAAAATCAAATGAGTAGCCTTAGCAATATGGGTTACATCCTGCCAAGTAATTAACAGCCTGACAGCTTCCAAAGCTTCAGAGAGCCTTCCACTCACCCAAACCATCAGTCAACTCAAGAACAGCTGACAGGTTTGGGTGCCAACCCCTTCACAGCTTTCATGTTAACCGAAAGTGAGGCTGAATCCTGAAAAGACATCACTAAGAACAACAAAAAATAAGTGTCGACAGCCTGGCATAACCAACGCACAAAAAATAAGCAGGATGGAGGGAAGACGCAGCTACCACAGCAGTGATCATTTGAACATCTACTGTTATGGTAAGTTTACTTACACACCTATACTGCGTTCATTATACTGATCAGTGGTGCAGTAGTCTTAGCTATATAGGTAGGTTACTATAGCTAACTATACAAAAACAAGCCTCTCATTTACTACTCCCTCACTCCCTCCCAAAGCTAGCTCATACTAAACAGCTACTGCTGTTATCTGCACATTGCTAAGTTGCTTCAACACTATCTTTCAGATAGCAGCTAAACTGCTTACAACTAAACTGCTTCCATCCTAGGTTCAAGAAATGTCACAACCTGGACTGACTCTGTTAGCCTAAAATTGTCTCCTTGCAAATTCTGCAAGATCATAAAACTGTTTCTGGAAACTTATAGCTTTTGGCCTTGATAATTGTATCAACATATTTTTTACTATTATTTTAAACTGCTAAACATCTGAAACTTGACTAGCTTTTTGTTAATATTGTTACTAGTTTAGATTTACTATGCTGTTTGTACATTACAAATATTATTAGTTTAACATTTTTGTCACTACTGTTAACTTTTTCTCTACTGTATGTTCAGGAGCTTTTCTCTTCGGGTCTCTGCTAAAAATGGTCCCCGTACCCAGTAAGACATTACCCGGTTAACAAAAATAAATAAAATAAAAAAATAAACTACATTTGGGAGGTAGAAGGGGAAGGGTCCAGGAGCCCCTGGAGAATGGTCCTGGCAAAGCCAGATCTTCACCTAGAGAAGGAATCAAGATTGCAATACCTTATAAATGCATGTATAGAGCACCAAGTTGCTGCTTCTAGAATATTTATAGAATCCAACCCTTTCCAAAAAGCAATAGATGAGGCCAAGGTCCTGATCTAGCTGGCCTTGACTTTGCCTGGAATAGTTTTTATTATGATGAGTATTACATAAGGTAATAGCATGGAACAACCATTTGAAAAAAGTCTGCTTTGAGACTAGCTGTCCTGTCTTCTTACCTTCACATGAAATGAACAACTGATCTAAAGTTCTGAAAGATTCATTTATGTCTAGATACTACCCGAGTTATTTGTGGACATCCAAAGTATGGAATATTCTTTCTCCCTCATTTTTAGTTTCAGGAAAGAAAAGAAGGAGATGGATAATTCAGCATAATGAAAATTGGAATACCGCTTAAACGCATAAACAAATTAGTTCTCAAAGAAACCCTGTCTCTGTAGAAAATTAGATAGGGTTGAGTCACCATAAAAGCCTAAAAGTCAGATACTATTTTTCACAGAGGTCAGAGAAATCAGTAAAACAGTTTTCCATATTAAGAATCTCAGGTCAGACAGATGATCTGGTTCAAACGGAGCAAGTGTTAGCTTCTCTAAAACAAAATTAAGCTTCACTGAGGGGCCACTGGCTTTCTTGGAGGCCTCTTATGCAAAGGTAGAGGGGCCACTGGCTTTCTTGGAGGCCTCTTATGCAAAGGTATTTTTAAAACATAACATTTTAATATGAGATTGCATTGAAAAATGAAGATCCTTGGGAACACATACTGAAATGGCTGATAAATGAACCTTGATAGCAATGTAAGAAAGGCAATAGGATAGTAACTCACAATAGAGAAACACTAGCCCTGAATGGGAGCTGGTTATGTTGTTAGCACCAGCAAAAAAACTTTTTCCATTTACTAATATATAGCTTTCTAGTAGCTGGTTTTCTTGCTTCCATTAGTACCTGTTGCACATCTGCAGTTAACAGGTTCCCAAAGGGAATTAAGACCCTATCATTTAGGTAGTCAGTTGAAGTTTGGGGTCAGGGTGTAACAAACACCCCTGATCTTGCGTGAGTAGATTCATTCTTTGAAGAAGCTTGAGCTAATATCCCCTCACCATTTCCAAAATAAGGGTGAACCACTATTGTCTGGGCCAGAATGGAGTCACCACATTGATCTTGGGGGATTCCTTCTGAATCCTCATATGTACCCTGGATATCAGGGGAAAGGGTGGAAAAACATACAAGAACATCCCTGTAGAAGGAAAGGAAAAGGCATCTGTCTTCCAGGCCTTCTTGCATGAGGATCTGGATCAGAATCTTGCCAGCTGATTGCTCAGAGAGGAGGCAAAGAGGTCTACTTGAGGAACTCCACACAGGTGGATGAAATCTTGGAAAGCCCCACAATCTAGTTTCCATTTGTGCAGGTCTACCCATGCCCTGCTCAGCTTGTCTGCCACACAGTTTTGCTCTGACAGAATGTAGGTTGCCTGTAGAGTGAGATTGTGCTGTGAAGTAATATCCTAAGCTAACACGGCTAGTCTGCAAAGAGGGTACAACCTGTTTCTTCCTTGCTTGTTGATGTACCACATGAATGTGTTATTGTCTGTAACAACCTGAAGAGGTCTAAAGATGATTTGGAGAGTTGAGTGTCTTGATCAGGGTGAGCATCTTTTTTATAGTTATATGCTTGCATTTGTCCTTGGTGTCTCACTCACCTTGCACTTTTAGCCCTCCTAAAACTGCTCCCCAAGTAAAGTAAGAGGCATCTGTGGTAACTGACTGCTTTGGATTAGGAATGAAGAAGGGGAGACCTGAATTTAGGAAGAATTTGCTGTCTTCACCAAGTGATTTCTCTTCTGACAACCCCCAGCATTGGGATTTGAAAAGACAAAGGATGTTGCTATTGGGACCCAGGAGACTTCAGATATCATTGTATCTTTTGCACGTGGAACCTTTCCAGAAGTATCATGAGAGTCGTAGATGCCATGACACCCACAATTCTGAGGTATCCCCTCGTAGTGACTAAAGTCTGAGTGAAAAACTTTAGAAATAGATCCAGATATAGATATAGATATAGATCTTTCCTGTGGAAGAAAGGCTCTTTGAACCAAGGTGTCTAGCAGATATCCCAGGAACAGAATCCAATCCTGTGTCACAGTGTCAAAAATACTTTTGAATGATGTCTTGGCATCCCAGCTTGTGAATGATATCTTTCACCCAAATGAGAGATTCCTGACATTTTGAAAAAGGCAATGCAAAGACAAGAAAGTTGTCTGTAAAAATGTGAATAGCCTGTAGCCTGCAATAAGCTATAACTGGAGCTAGACACATTGTAAACACTCTTAATTTGCTTTGGCAAACACAGAAAACCTTTGGAAACACCTGACACTTGGATGAATAGGCATGTGAGGTGAAACATCTTTTAACTCTAGAGTTGTCAGGAGAATTAAATGAGTAAGAAGAGGTAACAGGTTTTGAAATGACATTATTTTGAACTTTGCCAATATCAAAGGTTGAGGAAGGAAAGATACAGAATTGGTCTCCAAGCATTTTCTTTCTTTGGCACTAAAAATGTTCCTGAACTTTGGAAGGAGAAACTGGTTTTATCACTCCACGGGACAGCATGTGTTGGAGAATAGGGATACATCTGTTCTAGTGGATGAGGAATTACCCCCTGGAAAGGAGAGATTTCCACCCACTGCCATTTGAAAACTTTATGAATGATCTTCAGAACCCATTCATCTGAAACTATCTGTTTCCAAAGAGAAAACTGGAGATTCAGACCTTCTGGAAGGTATAACAGACTGCCATAGTGAGAAGGTAGAGGGGGGACAAGGTTCCTTAAATAGTCATTTTAACTTGTTGGGATAGTCTTGGTTTGGCACGAGTTCCTGAATTATTTTTGGGACCCCCATGCAATTTTCTTCTTAAATGTTTGTAAGCCAACATTTTTTTCAGACTGTCTATTTTTTTATTTTGTTTTATTTTTATTTTTATTTTTATCTATTTATAATTTCAAATGTATTTTTTATTTGTCAAAAATGGTTGAGAGCTACCGAATTTGGAAACTGAGGGATGAAGAGTCTTTGAGAGTACTTGTATCAACTTACGCCTTTCATCACAATATTTTCTAACCTTTGCAGCAGAGGAACCAAAAACTCTCTATCCAAAGGAGAATTTAAAATCGAATTTTCATATCATCTAGGAGGTTGTGAGAGGACAAACAGGCAAACATCATCAAAACAGTACCAGTGCCCATAGTCCTGGAAGAAGTTATCAAATGAGTTACACACCCACTGCTCACAGTGGGTTATAACTTTTAAAATTAAAGAAATTAAATTATTTAAAGCAGATTCTTCCTCACCAAAAGAACCTGCAGACAAAACATTTAGAAACGTTAATCTCTTCAGGAAAAGAAATATCCTTCTTTCTTTTACCAGAAACCACAGTATTAGCAGGATCAACATCCTAAATTAAACCCTGAGCCAGATACAGAAAATTACTCCTGTCTAAGGAAATTTGAGCAACAGAGGTAAATGTTTATTTTTTGCCAACAGTGTTATTAATGACAACAGCTTCACCAGGGACGAGCACAACATTCTGACCAAATATGGATATCTTCCCTGTTCCTTATCCCAGGTCAAACAAGAGTGTTTCTCCCTTGGCCAATGAGGAGATCCCAACAGCCAGATATGGCTAACTCCCAGTCCATAGTGGCTGTAGGTGAAACACTGAAGGGATCCAGGGTAAAAGATGAGTGATCTGAGGAATAAGCTATGACAACAGCAGAGTTACCCACCTGCAGGGGAGGCAAATTG